>NC_052517.1:6285117-6400703 GCF_014356525.2 Nilaparvata lugens | reverse complement strand
ATAATGGCAGTGGAGAAAGATAGCGAGAAAACTTTGCCGATCCTCTGTCTTGTCAATGCCTTTCTATTTACGGTAGCTGATACAAGTTATTGATGTAATAATAACTGTTCATTTCGTTTACAATAATCAATTATATTTTATTAAGCAAGAAATTATATTTTTCAATAATTTCATAATGCATTTTCATAATTAAGATTGAATATTTTGTTAATTAATCATTTAATATCGGGGCACCGGGCTCCGCTCTGGAGTAAAAAAGCATATACAATTTATATTACGAAAGAAGAAATTATATATATTTATACTTCATACAGAAAAGTTCTATCTAATCACAGTGGATTGAGATCAATTCCCAGAGGAATATGCAAAAATTTCCCTCACAAAAGAATGTTAAATTTTAATCCTGATTAATTTTACGTGAACCAGAGAAGACCATTTCAAAAAGATAGGTTATCTGATTGGTTCTACTTGAATCAATCAGGATTAAAATTCAACCGGCTTTTTTACAACCAGCACTAAGTACATGATTGAATGATTACAAAAGTTCAGCTGAGTCATAATTTTGTCCAAGTCCCACACACATGCACTTGCTCACTCACTTCCATCATCAACAGACGACGAAATTGTCAGCTGTTTTTCCAAGGATGAATAAATCCTTTTAATGTTCTTCAGCGAGTTTTCCCAGGGATGAGATCTAGTGCAATCGAGTTTTTATATCATAAACCTACTTTGTTCCAAATTTCGTGAGAATCGTTAGAGCCAGCCGTTTTCGAGATCCGGTCACATACAGATATAATAAACATCTAAACATATAAACAGAAATTGCTCGTTTAATAGTATAGGATTCTACATTTAAAAGACGATCTGTCAACAGATCAAAGCGAGAAAAAGATAGCGCTATCTGCTTTGTTGAATGATAGACAAGAATAGCAATACCAATGCTGATCAAACACTGCCATTATAACGTGGACCTCACTATAGTTTTTCACTGCTTACCGTATAAATTTTATAGAAAGATTGGGAATATGAATATTCCAAATCAATGCATTGATTTATTTATTTAGGATTTTCGTTAAATAATAATTATATATTAGTTAGCATTTGAATAAATGCATTCTCTATTTAATTCCATGAAAAAAAAAGAATATAGGATTAGTATATTATAATATGAATATGAAATGGGGAGTCCGATCTCACTATAAAGGCTTCAAACCTGCATCACTGTAGAAATCAATCTGGAAAATCAAGAAGGTAAATTTTGAAATAAAACACAACAAAAATCATGGATTAAGATGCAAACATTCATTTATATTTAATCTACGACCATCCATAATATGTTGACAATAATAGACCAATTAAGATTCTGTATCTAGACAATCAACTAATACAATGATAAGTTACTAGTAACTATAGATAACTTATAGTTTTGTTTCACACACACATGCATACCTGGGATTCAGCCTCATATATAGTTATACACATAATATAGTTTACGTTTTGCTCTAGAAATTAAATATGAAAAAATAGTACAGAACTGTGTAGGTCAATGGAATAGATATAATAATGTATTCTCAATATAAGGTATAAGGTTCAAGATTTCTAACCATATTCCTATTTTATTACACTTAACAAGGATTAGAATTCAGTGAATTCAACCTTAGAATTTTAGATTTAAGCTATGGTTAATAAACCAAAGTTTAGGTGGAATCCAAACCACGACGGTGGTCTAGTGTAAGGTACCGTACCATACTAGGGCGAGATTCATCTCAACTTCTTCCATGCTTATAATAGGCTGGTTCCAAAATACTGGTAAAGAGAAAATTATACACCCTATAACTATAGACAGTATCTTTTTATCCCACTTTTTTAAAAGCTGCAAGAAAAATATTCATGATAGCAAACTACTTTAGGTGGGTTCCCATCCACTGGAGAAAACTGATACATTTTAAAACTATAGATAAACTACATCATATACACAGAATCTTATCATTTTCCAGACTTTCCAATAACATTGAAATAAAATATTCCATCTTCTTCAAACATAACAGACTCATCAATATTTGTAATGATTTTACAAAATAATTCATTTATTTCCTTCAACCAACAATAAGGATAGACAACATAGTAAATCTCTAGCAAGCATAACAGATTCAATCTAAAAAATATGCAACTTTATTCTAATAATATTTTATTTTTAGCTAATCAATGCAGAAATTTCCTTTTTTGTTTTGAAAGTAAGATAGATTTTACTATCAAAACCAACGATTTCAAGTTATACATTTTCAAAATTAATATTTTTTCTAGTTATTAGAACAAAATTCATTGAAAAATATCAATGCCTTCAAATAATTCATTATTACCTACCACTTTCTTAATAAACTTAAATCATTATTTTTCTCATTTACTGTATATTTAACATTCACATATATTGATTAGTAATATTATTTTAAGATATTTTTATGGTCGAGATAGTCAATAATTGGACGAAGTAATCATGGTCTTTTCAGATAGGGTAATTAAAGTTATTTTTGTGATAGAAAAAATAATTTATTAAATATTATTCCATTTCTAGGAGCTTCTATTACTATTTAGAGCAAGATACACTCATTTTAGGATTGTGGAGGTGTTTTAGGATAAACTGTTTGAGGGAAAAATAGATCTATTTCAGGATTGTTTTTATAAGCAGTTACACAGGGTTAATTTTATATTTTATTTTCAGTTTTTAAATGCCAAAAACTATAAATGCAAGGTATTAATTGATTCATTTGTTTTTTGATAATACGTTATAAATATTAGGTAAACCAACTGGCTTACGCCCAAAACCATTTTAATCTGTGATAACAAATTTATTATAAATTGATTACAATTATTTTTGGTTTGAAAGTTTTTGAATGAGAAAAACTCATGAGACATGAATCAACTTATCGCTCTGAGTTTTTTTGTATTCGCAAAATGTTGTTCAACTCTTAGTTGAGAGTAAATTCGTTAATTTTCCTTGTTTTAACGAAAGTTTTTTTATCGAGTTTTTTTGTATTTTCAAAATGTTGTTCAACTCTTAGTTGAAAGTGAATTCGTTAATTTTCGTTGGATCAACGAAAGTTTTTTTAAACGAGTTTTTTTGTAGGTATTCACAAAATGTTGTTCAACTCTTAGTTGAGAGTAAATTCGTTAATTTTCGTTGTTTTAACTTATAAGTTAGTAAATATTATGTACAGTATTTCAATTGGTACTATGGTACCAGTGGGTACTGTGGAGTTTCAGTGAAGATCCAGTCAATATTCAAAATTGAAATCTAGGAAGTTGAAAGTTGAATTATTCTTTAAATTCTTGTAGAATCAAGCATAAAACCAACTTTTTACAATTTTTTTTTATTGTGGAAAATGTATCAAATTTTACAGACTCCACTCACATTTTTGTAGAAATATGATTAAATTATTCACTATTTCTTTTTTATGTGAAACGTTTTGTAAGTAATGTTTTATATTCACACAAATATTTTATATTTTATTTCAAGTGTAGTTGGAATTTTTGGTTTATATACAATTAATATACTGTATTCAAGTATTACATGCATTTAGTTATGTTATCAGAATAAGTTATATGACCAAGTATAGACCTACTTACAGAATTAATTAATTTGTATGTTACATTTGAAATTTTTGGTTTTGTTTAAGACAAATACAGTGTAAATTGGACAACATTAGCATTTTATCAAAATTTTTGGAGAGAAATAGTACAGGCTCAGCCTAGTTTTTCCTCCAATGTCATAATTGTAGTATTCTGCACAATAATGATAAATAAATAATTAATTTACGGTACTTTTTTCACAAAATTATAGATATTATATTCGATTTGATCGATCTGATTGAACTTGATTCTTCTATTAAATTGAAGTGAGGAATAGTTTGAAATTATACATTTTACAACTATTCATGTACTAATATACAGTCTACATCATGCTGAAGTAAATGATTAATCTTTTTCAACATTTATATCTTTATGCAGAAGAATTCTAATCAACTCCAACCAATATTAAGAAACACGAATTTGTGTTCAAAATACATGATTTTTGTGTCTCCATTAATATCCCTATCTAGAAGGTGTCTCTATCCTAACCTCTTCTTAAAACACAATAATATTTTCATGTTTTAAATAAATAATGTTTGTGTTTCCATTCAGATCCCTATCTAACCACCTTTTTCGAAACACATTTTTCGTGTTTCAAACACATAATTTTTGTTTTTCATATTTTTACAATATTTTTCATCTTTCACTTGGTAACTTACCCACCTTTTCTTGGAAAAATAAAATCATATTTCTTGAATTATGATATCTATCATAAATCATATTACTGAGGTACTCGTATTATTAGGTAATTATTGTTTAACTGATATTTAATTGTATACAGTTTATAACTTAATTTTATATTATTTTAAACGGGTGCACTTCCCTTAAGTGATTGATTGTGTAGGATAGTGTGTTGGAGATGGAATATTTATTTATAATGTAAATTATGCTTGAAAGAAGGATAAGCAGGAGGAGGAGGAGGAGGAGGAGGAGGAGGAGGAGGAGGAGAGGAGGAGGAGGAGGAGGAGGAGGAGGAGGAGGAGGAGAGTAAAGAGAGGAAAAGATAAAGTTGAGGTTACAAATGAGAAGGAGTGTAAGAAGAAGAAGAGAAAGAAGAGGAATTAGATGAATAAGGAGGAGAATTAGAAAATTGCGAAAGAACGAGTGGAAGGAAAAGAAAGAGAACATGTTGAAGGAGGAGGAGGGGAAGGATAAGGCAGAGCAGAAGGAGAAAATGAAGAAAAAGTAGAAGAAGAAGAGGAAGAAGAAGAAGAAGAAGAAGAAGAAAAAGAAGAAGAAGAAGAAGAAGAAGAAGAAGAAGAAGAAGAAAACTAAGTAAATGTATGATTGTATTGTCATACATGACTCATTAATCCTCAACACCAAAATGGAATGGGATTAGAATTTTTATTCTTAATACATATTTTAATTTTCAAGATTTATTTACAAACCATCCAATTTCTTGCTAAACTCCTATCTTTCCTTTCATTCTTCCTTCTTCAAGAATATTCTCTATCTCTATTTCTTCATCCCTTTCTCATTCTATTCCAGGCACAAATAATACAAGCGTGTTCAGTAACATTTTAGATATTTCTATTATATCTTTAGACAATAATTTTCAATTAAAGATAAAAATTCTCGAATGGTCTTGGAATTGATAAAGGTAATATTACCTGAGTATTACGTTACTCCTACATAGACGTTTTTAATTTTCTGAATTCAGTGCATTCCATTATGTTTTCCTCTATTGATAACATTTTGAACAGACCTTTTATTCATTTTTCAATTCTATCTATCCCGAGGTTATTCATATTTTAGGTAGAACAGTTCATTTAAACCTTACTAAGATTTGAAGAATATTCTAGTTAATTTTTGAAGAATAATCTCCCGAATTTACTATTCCCAGAGATTTGAATACCTTGAAACATCTAGAATAAAATAAAAATATGATTCTCATGAAACTATTTGAAGAATCATCTCTAAAATACACTCTTTCCAGAGATTTAAATACCTTGAAACATCTGGAATAAAATAAAAATATGATTCCTATGAGACTATTTGGAGAATAATCTCTCGAATTTACTATTCCCAGAGATTTGAATACCTTGAAACATCTTGGATAAAATAAAAATATGATTCACATGAAACTATTTGAAGAATCATCTCTCAAATACACTCTTTCCAGAGATTTAAATACCTTGAAACATCTAGAATGAAATAAAAATATGATCCTATGAAACTATTGAAGAATCATCTCTCAATACGCTCTTTCAAGATTTAAATACCTTGAAACATCTAGAATGAAATAAAAATATGATTCGCATGAACCATTTGAAGAATCATCTCTCAAATACACTCTTTCCAGAGATTTAATACCTTGAAACATCTAGAATAAAATAAAAAAATGATCCTTATGAAACTATTTGAAGAATCATCTCTCAAATACACTCTTTCCAGAGATTGAATACCTTGAAACATCTTGGATAAAATAAAAATATGATTCACATGAAACTATTTGAAGAATCATCTCTCAAATACACTCTTTCCAGAGATTTAAGTACCTTGAAACATCTAGAATGAAATAAAAATATGATTCCTATGAAACTATTTGAAGAATCTTCTCTAAAATACACTCTTTCCAAAGATTTAAATACCTTGAAACATCTAGAATAAAATAAAAATATGATTCCTATGAGACTATTTGAAGAATCATCTCTAAAATACACTATTTTCAGAGATTTAAATACCTTGAAACATCTAGAATAAAATAAAAATATGATTCGCATGAAACTATTTGAAGAATCATCTCTCAAATACACTCTTTCCAGAGATTTAAAACCTTGAAACATCTAGAATAAAATAAAAATATGATCCTATGAACTATTTGAAGAATCATCTCTCGAATACACTCTTCCAGAGATTTAAATACCTTGAAACATCTGGAATAAAATAAAAATATGATCCTTATGAAACTATTTGAAGAATCATCTCTCAAATACACTCTTTCCAGAGATTAAATACCTTGAAACATCTGGAATAAAATAAAAATATGATTCCTATGAAACTATTTGAAGAATCATCTCTCAAATACACTCTTCCAGAGATTTAAATACCTTGAAACATCTAGAATGAAATAAAAATTGATTCCTATGAAACTATTTGAAGAATCTTCTCTAAAATACACTCTTTCCAAGATTTAAATACTTGAAACATCTAGAATAAAATAAAAATATGATTCCTATGAGACTATTTGTAGAATCATCTCTAAAATACACTCTTTCCAAGATTTAAATACCTTGAAACATCTAGAATAAAATAAAAATATGATCCTTATGAAACTATTTGAAGAATCATCTCTCAAATACACTCTTTCCAGAGATTTAAATACCTTGAAACAACTAGAATGAAAAAAATGAATCAAATGAAACTAATTCAAAAAACAGTTAGTTAAAAAGAAAATACTGTATAACAAAAATGAAACCAAATTAGGATTGCACAATGTATTTTTATTCAATCATAATATCGTTTGACTAGAAATTCGACTGAGAATTTAAAAAGAAACTAAAGTTCACAATGACAAAATAACACAACAAAACAAATACATACAATAATAGAAATAGTGTTACAACTAAAATTTGGAATGTTTATTTCAAAAATTTGAAGAGTTCTATTTTTCCCAAATCATGAGTTCAAATTGGGAATAAAACTGAGGACATATGAAATATGATTATAAAATATTTGAAGCATATAAATATATGTGCATTTCATAGATTTTGTACTTCATTTATATTCAATATTGATCTGATCAATCAATAAAATAAAAAATATATTCACAAAATGAACTACCTTACAGTAATAAAGTCAACTATATAAATTACTTAAATATTGGACTATCCATAAATAAATTAATACTATAAATTCAATTACAATATTGTGCTCTTAATTTTTTTTATAATTCCACACAATAATGTAGAGAAAATAATAATTATTGAGTAATTTAGGCATATGAACCGTACCCCTCATTTTTACATTTTTGTATACTCATCAATTTTTTGCCCAAATTTTGTTTTAGTTTCAACTTTCAAATTCCCACTTTGAAATCTATGAATTCAGGGCTATTTTCTTGTATTTATAAAATATAATTATAGTACCCTTTAAAATTGATAAAATAATAAAACAAGAATACAAATTGTAATATATTAAATATATACTTTGAAATATATTTTCAATAAAAATAGAATATAGCGGGAGATTTTGATAGCTTTGAGGACTTACCTGGTTAGAATTTATGAAGCAAACTAACATATATATCTATATTTGCAAAACAATTGAAAAATAGGGATACATTTTAGCAAAATAAAAACAATATTTAGACAATTATTTTCTTACATATAGGCCTCTAAGTTACCTCCAATACACTCTAGCTTTCATACAACATTGAATAAAATAATTTACAACAATATCATATTTTTCTTTTACTATAATATAATAATAATATACTTCCAAGGTAACTTGCGTGTTTATACTGAGAAAATAAATACTCTATCCCCCTAAAATACAAGTTTTGTAATAATATTATATACTAAAATATTATACTACTACAGAAATAATGGAAATAAATAGTTTTCTTGCAATATATTAGTAATTAGAACATTCACAATTAAGAGACTACCTTGTTACAAATAATGTGCTGAAGATTTTATACACTAATATAAGGTAACCTTCCAGAAATAATTTCCATGTTCCATTGTAATTGATAAAAATAAAGTGGGATACTTTCTTCCTTTTTACAATAATTTGCAAAAATGAAGATGGGTGGAAGCTAACTAGATTTATTATCAATAAATGTCTGGTTTTTAAAAATTGGAGGAAATATTTTAAAAGTAATTTAGAACAAATTTGAATCAATAATTCTCCTTCATTTTCAGTTCTAGAATTAAATTTCATCATCTTTTTAAACACACTTGCCTATGTTGTTAAGATCTGCTTTCAATTTGTGAATAAATATTTCATCTAACAGTTTTAAATTTTAATCAACAATAAATTCTCTCTCATAGCCTTAATTTCAGTTCCAAAATTAAATTTCATCATCTTTCTAAAAACACTTGCCTATGTTGTTAAGATCTGCTTTCAATTTGTGAATAAATATTTCATCTAACAGTTTTGGGCTTTAAACAACAATTCTCTCTCATAGCCTTAATTTTCAGTTCCAGAATAAAATTTCATCATCTTTTTAAACACACTTGCCTATGTTGTTAAGATCTGCTTTCAATTTGTGAATAAATATTTCATCTAACAGTTTTAAATTTTAATCAACAATAAATTCTCTCTCATAGCCTTCTAATTTCAGTTCCAAAATTAAATTTCATCATCTTTTGAAACGCACTTGCCTATGTTGTTAAGATCTGCTTTCAATTTGTGAATAAATATTTCATCTAACAGTTTTAAATTTCAATCAACAATTATTCTCTCTCATAGCCTTCTAATTTCAGTTCCAGAATAAAATTTCATCATCTTTTTAAACACACTTGCCTATGTTGTTAAGATCTGCTTTCAATTTGTGGATAAATATTTCATCCAACAGTTTTAATAACTTATTCAGTAAATGGAATTTACAATTTTCAGCCAATAATTTATTTTACCTATACTAAATATTTAATAATAATAATATTATTCTCATGCAGTGTATAGCAACCTCATTGAATATACATTCTTCAATTCATAAACGAAAATTCAAATTAAATGCTGTAAATTAATAATAATTAATTAATTAATTAGCATTTGAATAAATGCAATATCTCTGTAATTTCCATCTGTATTCTCTAATTCAGTTGATATTAATGACATATCCCCAACTACATTCAATATGAAAACAATATAAAAACTTGTAACAAATCTTTCACAAAGTTTTTAATAAAAGAATACTACAAGTTTTTATATTGTTTTTATCAATTTGATAGCCCATATAAGTAAAGTGATTTTACATTCAATATATATGAGAATAATAACCTGTTGGTTTTTATATAATTATTCATTTATCAATAGATTTATTGACACAATAATTTTTCACCCAGCTTCAATTTGTACATTATAATTCCAAATAGAATAAAATTCTACAATATTCCTCCAAGAAATATGAATATTCATCTTCAATAAAATAATATAATTTTCCTCCTTCCAAAAAAATATAAAATTAAATTTGAAGTTATTATGATTATCAACTAAATCATTTCTCCAATTTTTTGTTAACCTTTTCCCACGCATGCTTTCTTTAAACACACAGATAATATATAAATATATATATAGACTTTAATATTCTTACTTTTATAAATATATATTATGTATACTCACTGATTTTCACATTGACATAGGTTTGACTTGAGAGGCGGGAAATATTGAATGCACTCTCAAAATATTTTTGAGAATTTTCTGAGATTGTTTTGTGGATAATAGTTGAAGAATTTTTTACCTTGGATTCTTTGCTTGAATGGATTGATTTTTTCTAATTTTCCTCGTAGCTGGCTATCTGGAAAAAATGATAGATGTTTAGAATTTGACCATGAATAATCGCTACATGAATAACTAACCAACATGATTTTGTTGGAAACTACTAGAAGAATTGAGTTAGAAATAGGATATCTATTGGAATTTTACATAAGTTATCCAGTTTGTTGAAAACTGTATTGTTTGTTATAAGTCACTTAATCAATAGAAAAATGTTTATCAGAGATTGACAATGGTGTAACAACCGAAACGGGTCTTTCTACTTTTAGTTAAATCTGTGGTTTTGACAATACCCTAGCAACTCTGTTGTAGTTGAGACACTGTGTTACTAGTAAATATTTGAAAAAAAAAACACTTACTTTTGTTGGAGTATTGAGGAATGCATTTCACTCCTGAAGAGGAGCTTCATTCAGGAGTGAAATGCATCCCTGAATACTTCAAGAAAAGTAAGTGTTTTTACTTTCCTTGCCCTACTACCATAGGTAAGGAAAGTATTGCTTTCCAAAAAAAATTAAGGTACCCCAATTTCAAGTTTTCTGTACGTTTCTAGGTCCCCTGAGTCCAAAAACATGATTTTTGGGTGTGTGTGTGTGTGTGTGTGTGGTGTGTGTGTGTGTGTGTGTGTGTTGTGTGTGTGTGTGTGTGTGTGTGTGTGTGTGTGTGTGCGTGCGTGTGTATGTGTGTATGTCTGTGAACACGATAACTCCATTCCTAATTAACCTATTGACTTGACATTTTAAACTTAAGGTCCTTATACCATGAGGATCCGACAATAAGAAATTCAATAGAATTCAATTCAAGATGGTGGAAAAAATGGCGGATAATTACTAAAAAAACATGTTTATCAAGTTTTTCTCAAAAACGGCTCTAACGATTTTCTTCAAATTTTTACCATGGATAGCTATTCATAAGCCCTATCAACTGGCATGAGTCTCATTTCTGGAAAAATTTCAGGAACTCCGTAATATTCATGAGAAAAATGGCGGATAATGACTAAAAAACCATGTTTTTCACGGTTTTCTCGAAAACGGCTCCAACTACTTTCTTCAAATTTATACCATGAATAGCTATTCATAAGCCCTATCAACTGACATGAGTCTCATTCCTGTGAAAATTGCAGGAGCTCCGTAAAATTCTTGAGAAAAATGGCGGATACTGACTAAAAAACCATGTTTTTCACGATTTTCTAAAGAACGGCTCTAACGATTTTTTTCAAATTCATACACTGTATAGTTATTTATCAACTCTATCAACTGGCATGAGTCTTTTTTCCTGGGAAAATAATGGGGGGTCCACTCCATCCTTGAGAAATGGACTTTGTATCCTCCTTCTCGTGCATGAGGTAGGTAGAGCAGTTTATAAAAAGAACACAGTCATAGTCAAAGATATTTCATCTGTAGAACAGCTGTTTTGACGACTTTTAAAAAAATCATCGAATTCCACAATTTACACAAAGGAAAAAGTACTCTGAAAACAATTATAATATACACATATACAGTAGTCTGATCGTAGTTGCAAATATGTTGCCGCCAATCGTCATTATGTTATTCCCCTAAATTATTCTCGTTTGAGAATGGGGCTTGCAGTTCAATGAGCAAGGAAAGTTGTGTGAGTGTACCACACCAGATTTTTTCAAATATTTACAAGTAACACAGTGTCTAAACTAAAACAGAGTTATTTTATAGGTGTTTCGTCATGGAAAGCAACATCAATTTCCTAGTCTTTCCATTTAATGTGAATAATTACCACAATATCAACTTCTTAACTACACAAAAAGTGAAAATAAGAATATGGAATTTTCTGTACAGACTTGACATCAATATTATATATCATGTCAATTATCGGGGACCGAGCTTCGCTCTGGAGTACAAAAGCATAAACAATTCATTATGGAAGAAGAAATTATAATAACATTCATACAGAAATGTTCTATCTAATCACAGTTAATTGAGATTAATTCCCAGAGGAATGCAAGAATTTCCCTCACAAAGGCCCGGTTGCACAAAAGCCGGTTAAATTTTAGTCCTGATTAATTTCACGTGAACCAAACCAGAGAAGACCATTTCAAAAAGATGAATCTACTGGAATTAATCAGGATTGAAAATAACCCGGCTTTTTTGCAACCGGCACTAAGTACCTGATTGAATGATTACAAAAGTTCAACAGCTGAGTCATAATTTTGACACAGTCCCACACACATGAACTCGCTCACTCACTTCCATCATCAACCGATGACGAAATAATTATTATCAGCTGTTTTTCGAAGGATGAATAATAATTATCCTTTTAATGTCCTTCAGCGAGTTTTCCCAGGGATGAGATCTAGTGCAATCGAATGTTTATATTATAAACCTACTATGTTATGAATTTCGTGAGAATCGTTAGAGCCGTTTTCGAGATCCGGTGAAATACAAACATAATTATAAACAGAAATAGGATAGGATAGGAGACAGTATAGGATAAGAAATGTATAGTGTTTTTAACTACTTGGATACATAAAAGAATTTGAGTATTTATTCTTCTTCCATTACTACTTTGATTTCTTCATCTTCATCTTCATCCTAATCATCTTCTTCTTCTTCTTCTTCTTCTCTCTTTTCTTCTTCTCTTCTTCTTCTTCTTCTTCTTCTTCTTCTTCTTCTTCTTCTTCTTCTGCTTCTTCTTCTCTTCTTCTTCTTCTTCTTCTTCTTCTTCTTCTTCTTCTTCTTCTTCTTCTTCTTCTTCTTCTTCTTCTTCTTCTTCTTCTTCTTCTTCTTCTTCTTCTTCTTCTTCTTCTTCTTCTTCTTCTCTTCTTCTTCTTCTTCTTCTTCTTCTTTTCTTCTTCTTCTTCTTCTTCTTCTTCTTCTCTTCTTCTTCTTCTTCTTCTTCTTCTTCTTCTTCTTCTTCTTCTCTTCTTCTTCTTCTTCTTCTCTTCTTCTTCTTCTTCTTCTTCTTCTTCTTCTTCTTCTTCTCTTCTTCTTCTCTTCTTCTCCAACCACTCCTCATTCAACTCCTCTTCAATCACTCTTTCTTCCTCCCCCTCAACTTCCTCATTCCCCACCTCCTGCTCCTCCTCCTCATCGTCCTCCTCCTTCTCAATCACCTCCTCCTCCTTCTTCCTATCTTCCTTGTTCCTTTAGGATCAAAGTCCTATGTTGGGTACCATTTTTGTTACATAACAGAATAAACCTACAAGACCTCTCACCTACTCACCTATAATCCTTACTATTTCTCCTTCTCCCCACCCTTCTCATCTTTCTTCTCCTTCTCCCCCTCTCCACCTCCTCCTCCAGCTGCTCCTCCCACTCCACCTCCTCCTGCTGCACCCTTAGCAGTAGGCAACACGCGCAGTATGGCCTGCACTTCTTCGGCCACTGCTGCCAACACAAACTGGAACTGCTGCTTGGTGGTGACACTGCGCATGCGCTGGTCGCGGATGTGCTCCAGGGTGGCAGCAATGTCGATCTCTTTGGCGCCCTTTGCCATGCGGTTCAACACCATGTCCAGTAGGCAGTAGGTGCCGGTTCTGCCTATGCCGTCACTACATAAAAACACACAAATCAGTTTCAAATTGGACAGCAGAGTGAATTTATTTTCCTCCAGTGAAAAACATTTTGGATTAGCTCACTCTTAAGCAACTCAAGTCAAGAAGGGACTGCAACTCTAGTCCCTTTGCTGTGCAGCATATGTTTTGGTGACACTCAGACCAGTCGATTCTAGTCTCTGAAACCTCACAACTGTGAGACTGATTCGAGCGGCTACTCAACATGTTGGTGGAGAAGCAACTTGAGTTTTAGTAGCATTTATTGGCGGCTAAATTTAAATGGCGGCTGATTGAAGTTTTAGTTTTTAATTAATAATTGATAAAGTTTAATCAGCCGCCATTTTGTATAAAAGTATCATAGAACATAATAAGAGAAAGAATTTCACTATAATATTCATTAAAAACTTTAAAGCAGTACCATGGTTTCATGTTCACCAACGAATGAGGATACATAAACATTCTTAACTCAATTCTGTATCCTCATTCCTCAGTACAGCTGATGATGCATTGGTAAACATGAAACCATGGTACTGTTTTAAAGTTTTTAATAAATATTTTAGTGAAATTTGACAATATCATTGTTTTCTTATTATGAAGAGATTTCACAACATCACCATCAATTCTACTAATTTTATCATAGAACATTTTTTTATGTCATCTTTGTTGTTTTGAAAAGGCTTTTAAAATGATGTATCACACAATGGGTTCTTACATTCAAAATATTTGAGTTACAACCGCTCATTTCATTAAAAGCTAAACCTTCAATCAGCTGCCATTTTGGATACAAGTATCATAGAACATTTCTATCAATGCCATCTTTCTTGTTCTAAAGAGGCCTTTAAAATTATGTACCACCCGATGGGTGTCTACATTCAAAATATTCAAGTTACAACCCCTAAGTCACCCCCTTATGAGGGGTTGAAATTCAGTTGTATGTCAAAAGGTAGAGTATTTGACCAAAAACTTATCCTGAAAGTTACAGTATTATATCTACAATAGTCTCCAATTTATTGAAGGCCTCCCATACATATGACTCACTCTGTATAATGATCAACAATTTATTATTTTTCTTTGATTTTTCTCAAATCTTATGCTAGACTCCTATAAAACTTGGGAAACTTAGGTAAACTTACCTGCAGTGCACCACTATGGGGCAGGATCTACCACGGAATGACTTGTTCACCTTCCTGAAAATAGATTGAAATTATTATTATTCAACTTATTTATTTTTATGATAACTTTGTTATCTCATATAATATAATGTAAAATGAATTGAGCACAATTTCCAACCATGTATGGATTTGTTTGATTATAGGATAATTTGATTGTTAATGATAAATAAAAAAAAAAAAAAAAATAATGACGACAGAAAATGAAAACATTGCAAATGGAAAAATGTTTTTCCATACTCTATGCTATGACATTAAGACTATTTAGAAAAAATACAACATATCATTGTGTAATAGTCACTGGTCATATTCTCTATTACAGACAATATATGGAATGTTAATTCCATAAAAATTAAAAACAAAATAGAGCATTTGAGTTCTAGAGAAATTGATAAAAATTCTTCAAGTTTATTCCATAGCCTATATAACCAGCACTAGATTATTCAACTGAATAAAATTTTAGCAATGTCAACAACTAATGGACTAATTAATTATGAAGTCACTAGATTCTAAAGTGCAAGATAAATTACTTTTAACATGAAGAGGAGAAACCCATTTCTCCCTCCACAGTTTGTAGTGTAGACACAGACGGACATCCTGCACACAATTGGATGCGCCATGTAATTTTGCTTCATGTTCTTGTGATGAACACATCTCCATAACATACACAAACCAATATACCTGCTGACCAGTTCACTTCTTGGAACATTGCCAGCAATAGATGGAGGGGAGTGTTGCCGCGTCATGTTACAAAGCTCTCTCACTCAGACACAAAAGAAGGAGAATGCTGCTAGGTAGTGGGAGTGATTAGTGGAGGATAGAGCATCGGACCTCTCCGTCTTCGAGTAAGAGCCATGTTAAAAGTAATTTATCTTGCACTTTAGCTTGCATTTAATTGTCTAGCCATAATGGAATTTCTTTCTACATAAGGAAATAGCATAGAGAAACAATAACATGAGTAGGTATCCCATGGTATAGGATGTTTATGATGCGAATTTTACTGTTATCTCAAGCCCATAGTCCACATAGTTCTATCTCGTGAAGCAGTGTGATGCTGTTAGTCTCTCATATTGTGCCGTTCCTACACTCTCACCCCAACAAAACAGTAAAAATCGACAATAATCAACAGTAATTGGTTAACAGTAAAAGTTGTGCCACAAACGCCCTATACCATGGGATATCTACTAACGCTATTTTTCTCTATGATAACAAATGAAACTACTTTACAGTGAAGTAACATTTTGCCCCATGGAATGTAAAATTTATACCCTAAGATCTAAATAGGATTACTGTGGAATAATAGTTTTCCCTGTAATAGTCTCCTGCGTGATTTAGAAAACTGAGCAATACATTATTATGTGCAGGGTGAAAGTTTCCCACATTAGTTACCAGCTGCAAAGCCCAATAATAGTATCTCAAGTCACAAGGACGGGAAGGGGCCTTTTGCAGGAGAGAATGATGTTTCTAGTCAAGGCATTAGCCGAGCACCGCAAAAGACATTCACGTCCAAGTAACTTACACTATTTTTTGTCTAGAAAAGAATAATTGAAAACAGAAAACATTAACTGCTTCTGCTGACATTACTATACATGCATTCTATAAACATAACCTAAATTACACATTTCGAATAAGGAATTTCTTGATTGTAGTTGACAAAACTTCCACCTGGAGCACTAAAATGCAGTTTTTGTACCAGTTTTGCTTGCTCCTAATTTTTGGAAGTGGGAAACATACTTGACTGTAAAGAAAACATATGATTTTATTATAGTATAGTATGCTGTAATGAGAATCATATGTTTATTTGTTCTACAATCAGCTGTTTACCTGCTTGATTCCATGGATGTAAAACAGCTGAAATTGAATTACTATGACAAAAAATATTTTTATTTGTTATAGATGTACCTGCGGAACTCCAGCAGTGCCTTGATAGAAGAGGGCACCCCACCATCGGGCCAAGACAAGAAATGGAATTGAGTCACTGTCCTGGTCTCACCAGTCTTCAGATTCTTCAGGTAGAAGCTGCGTACCAGATAGTCATCACACCAGATGTGCTCGGAAACCAGGTGTACCTGGAAAACAATATGTAAAATGTGAGTAAGAGCGTGAAACAATAATTGTAGAACAAAAAAAGAGACAACAGAGAAAGGTCCAGAACTGTTCCCAGAAGGAGCCCTAGTTTATGTAAGTGTTGGAGTTGAGAGATATCAGCTAACTCGTAAAACTCAGCTAACTCATATTTGTCTCATAAAATCTCTTAAGGCTGTGCAAAGGCAAAAAATAAACTTTCCACTTGTGATATTTTTCAAAGTTTTACAATTTGTATATCAACAAGCAATCAAAATGGAAAAGTTTTCTCAGGAAAACATTTTTTTCTGATCATTACTTTTTGAGATATGAGCACCTAAAGTTTAAATTTTTGGGACAGAGCATTTCAAATTTGGTAAGAGATGAATCCACAAGATTCAGACAAAAGATTCTTCATATTGAAGATCTAGTAAAACAAAAATTTTCTGAAGATATAAATTTCTGAGTAAGTTATTCAATTTAATAAAAATGACCAAAATAGCTATTTATGTATTAAGAGCATAATGCGCGACTTTTATCGCTTGTGCAAAACAGTTATCATGCGACGCGATAATTTTGCAAGAGCAATAAAGAAGCATTACGCGCAAATTAAATACAAATTTTTTCTACATCTGCACAAACCTGTTAAATCATTGGCGGAGTTACAATTACCGACTTTTTAGGTTAAGATCTGACCTTTTGGCGAGCTGCTTACCATCAGCTGATAAGTGAGTGTAAAGAAACTCTTCTGCGCATGCACAAATGATTACCGAGCGTAAAGAAAATCTACTGCACATGCGCGGATGGTTAGGGAGCGAAAAAGTAGATTCTCAGAGATAAGCTGTTTTACGAGGAGAATTGAGTATGTAAATTCTTTTTTTATGTGCAGTTGTAGAAAAATTACTTTTAGTTGAGTTATTTTTGGTGAATTGAATAACTTTCTCAAAAAATTGATATTTTCAGAAAAGTTTTGTTTTACTAGATCAACAATGCCATGAAGAATCTATCCTCTAAATCTCATTGATTTATCTCTTACCGAACTTGAAATGTTCTATCCCAAAAATTTACACTTAAGGCACTCATATCTCAAAAAGTAATGATCGGAGAAAAATGTTTTCCTGAGAAAACTTTTTCATTTTGATAGCTTGATAGTATGTAAATCGAAAATTTTTGAAATATATCACTAGTAGAAAGTTTATTTTTAGCCTTTGCACAGTCTTATATAATGTTGAAAAGTCGGTCCTGGCTGCCTCAAACAGTTGTTAGGTCATGTGAGAGGCCCTAAAATTGATCAGTTGTGACCTGAAAACTCTGACACCAGATCTGAGCCAGCCAGCTCTCTCGACATTATTATTATTATTATTCATGTTAAAAGTAATATCTCTAGGAATTTAGTGACATTTTTATTTGGATCTGCCACTCACCTCATAGATGTGATACAGTTCAGATCCCTCCTCAGGCCAGTAGCGATGACACATGGTGACGTCACTCTCGACCAGTCGAGTCAGCATAACCATGACAACACATCCCTGCTCCCAGACCATCTGCCACAGGTCGGGGGTGGTGTTCGAGAGGGGGCCCTGGGTGGCTATGTAGGCCGGGTTGCGGGGGTCGTGGTCCGTCTGCAAACAGACACAAAATTCAATTACTAGTAGTTCTGTGAACAGTAGACCTCACGCAGTATTCTCATCCACAAGTACCTGATTGAAACTATACACCTTATGGAAATACAGCAATAGACTGGCTTCTCCACACATCTGTGTAATCACTTGTCAGCTGATTTATGATGAATAATTCTATAGTCTGATTTTTACTCTAATATTGGCGTATGATGGAGGCTCCTTTTTTCCTTTTATATTATCCTTGAAATGTAAAATTTCCAAAAACCTTGTATATACGTCGACGCACAATTTAAAAAGGAACATACCTGTCAAATTTCATGAGAATCTATTACCGCATTTCGCCGTAAATGCGCAACATATAAATATATAAACATATAAACATTCAAACATTAAGAGAAATGCCAAACCGTCGACTTGAATCTTAGACCTCACTTTGCTCGGCCAATTATAGTCTTGTGCCCAAATGTATACTACAGTCCAAATTGAAATCTAGGTTGAACTACTATCACTTATTTAAAAAACAATAAATTCTCACTCCAAAATAAACAAAAATCTTCAAATAAAAATAGGTGATGGTTTTGCATTTCTCTTTACGTTTATATGTTTTTATGTTTGCTTATATGCTCCGCATCTACAGCGAAACGCGGTAATAGATTTTCAAGGTTTTTGGAAATTTTGCATTTCGAGGATAATATAAAAGGAAAAGGAGCCTCCTTCATACGCCAATATTAGGGTAAAAATCAGACTATAGAATTATCTATATAAATGAAAATCGAGCCTCAAATGTTGACATTCAATAACTCTTTTATGTGTGCACCGAATTTGATGATTTTGTTTTAGTTGTGTTCGTTATGTTCAGGACCAGGTTTATGGTCTATCAAATTCATAATCCGATTTCAGGACTTTTCCTACAGTCCTTCAAAGTTTACATGTAATCCTTATGGGAGAAGATTTGTGAGCTGGCTACACACAAAAATAAAAAAATCAGCTGTTATAATCATTGTGTCATCCAACAGCCGTCGGTTGATAGTAGACAAGAGTGTGTGCTGCTCTATAACCGCCCATGTATTTCATTCTAAACGCCCCGACTAAAAACAAAATTACTGTTCTGTGTGTAACCATTCAGCAGTGCGGCCTCAGGTTAAAGACACTGCTTTGTTTCAAATAATTGTGCTGTCTTCGTTGTTTAGAATTAATTTATTCTTAGTGAATTATTTATTCTGCAGTTGGAAAATTATCTATATAAATAAAATCCATCAAAGTTAATAACTGGAATAATATGAATAATAGCATCTGCTATTCAAAAGCAAGAAGCAACTGGATGAAAAATGTTGCACCTCAGGTGTGCATCATAATTGGAGTGATCCGTGGTCTAGTGGATAGAGTGCTTGCATAGCAGCATAGAGATCCTGGGTTCAAACCCTCTCACAACCGTGTTATCAGATGGGCACGTTAAACTGTCAGTCCCGGCTGAAGTATGACAGTCGTAAGGCCCATTGACGGCTTAAATTATATATTCCACTTCAACTCCAGGGTAATTTTTCTTCTTGTGGTGCCTATCAGTTAAATAATCAATCGGGCAATAATGATCTTGTTAGCAGCTGATCTGAAGAGTTCGGGGGTGGACACTCCAAACTACCGTCTCAAAAATATTCTTTAGTCAGGATTACCTTTCTATCCAGGGCTATTGCTATTGCTATTGATAGCCTGAATTGCATTTATATAATATAAATGTTATATAAATATTATATGAATATCAATATGAATATTATTCAATTTCGTTCTTTTTTAAAAAGATACAAAAAACTTTGCATATTCTCACTTGAAAATGAAAAAAATCTGATAACTCCTGAATAAAGTTAATAGAGAATACTAGGCAGTTAGTGATGTTCAATGTAATTGAATTAGAGTTAAAAAGTTGGATGTAATATCAGTTATTATAGTATATTACACTACAAGCACAGAAAGTTAGTGTTTACGGTATGAGGATAGTTTCCGGGGCGAGGCTTGCCTCGCCCGGGAATATGTTATCCAAATACCTTAAACACCTTTCTGAGAGAGTCTCTTGTGCATTCCAACAGCTGATGTTGTCAAGTAGTGTTGTCATCTAGCTTGGCTTATGTGATGATTTTTGAATCAAAAGAGACAATAAATAGATGCATTGCATCAGCTATCCGAAAATCCAATACATTAGCTCCCAATGCTAAAGACCATTTCTCTTTCACCTTTCTTAGTTCCATGTTAGCGGCCTTAGCCGGAAAGAAACCTGTTCTGATGTCAGACAAGAGTCGTCTGTAAACAATGTCTTTCAGATCTACATAGGGACTGGAAAACAGCTGCTTTCTGTGCAGTGTGGCGAAAATATATTATTTAACATCATTTTTATTGATAAAAAACATACCCTTTGAGCGATAGTGCTGGCACAAGGCTCAGCCTCATAGGCGCATAAAGCTGTCCACTCCTGTTCCAGTCTATCCTTGTTACGGAGATGATCTTCCATGTAAGACTGAAAAAAGTAATACAAAATTCATTGCAGTGAAATCACAATATTCTACAAAACCATTTTGTTCTATACCAAGTTATAAATGATTTGATGGAATCATATAAGACTAAAATAATAGTTTACATTTAATTACAGTAAAATCACAATATTCTACAAAACCTTTTAGTTCTATACCAAGTTATAAATGATTTGATGGAATCATATAAGACTAAAATAATAGTTTACATTTAATTACAGTGAAATCACAATATTCTACAAAACCTTTTAGTTCTATACCAAGTTATAAATGATTTGATGGAATCATATAAGACTAAAATAATAGTTTACATTTAATTACAGTGAAATCACAATATTCTACAAAACCTTATTTGTTCTATACCAAGTTATCATCATCATCATCATCATCATCATCATCATCATCATCATAGATTAGGCTTTTCAAGCCTGCTCCGGTGCCCATTCCTTCCTCGGTCTACCAACACTTCTTCTGCCTAATGGATTGTGAAGTAGGGAATTCAATGGGAAACAGTCTTGAGGCATTCCAAGGACATGATAATGATCTGACCACTTATTTCTCTATGTTTTTATCAAATTAAACACTGGTTGGACATCACATTCTCTTCTTATATTTTCATTTCGAATCTGATCCTCTCTTGTGCATCCTTTGGATAGGGAATCGCATCTCTGCTGACTGTATTCTTGATTCAAGCCTCCTTGTCAGCACCCATGCTTCACTTCCGTAAGTCAAAGTAGGTATCGTCATGACTCCATAAAATTTGATCATGGTGCTCAAGTTATATACCAAGTTATAGATTATTTAATGGAGTTCTTGTGAATTGTTTCATATATAAAAATGAGAAAATACAAGATACCCTCTCAAGGTACCCAAGTGTATCAAGGTACCAAAGGATATCAAGGCTACTTGAGGTAGCCAAGGTATCAAGGATAATTCTTCAAGGTAACCAAGGATATCGAGGTACCCTCTTTATATTTTATTAATGCAAATAAAATTCAAAATTCATTTTACAGTGAAATCACAATAAACTACTCTACCAAACACTGCAAATATAATTTGAAATTTATTGTAAAGTGATATCACAATATTCTACCAACACTTCTTCTGCCTAATGGATTGTGAAGTAGGGAATTCAATGGGAAACAGTCTTGAGGCATTCCAAGGACATGATAATGATCTGACCACTTATTTCTCTATGTTTTTATCAAATTAAACACTGGTTGGACATCACATTCTCTTCTTATATTTTCATTTCGAATCTGATCCTCTCTTGTGCATCCTTTGGATAGGGAATCGCATCTCTGCTGACTGTATTCTTGATTCAAGCCTCCTTGTCAGCACCCATGCTTCACTTCCGTAAGTCAAAGTAGGTATCGTCATGACTCCATAAAATTTGATCATGGTGCTCAAGTTATATACCAAGTTATAGATTATTTAATGGAGTTCTTGTGAATTGTTTCATATATAAAAATGAGAAAATACAAGATACCCTCTCAAGGTACCCAAGTGTATCAAGGTACCAAAGGATATCAAGGTACCAAAGGATATCAAGGCTACTTGAGGTAGCCAAGGTATCAAGGATAATTCTTCAAGGTAACCAAGGATATCGAGGTACCCTCTTTATATTTTATTAATGCAAATAAAATTCAAAATTCATTTTACAGTGAAATCACAATAAACTACTCTACCAAACACTGCAAATATAATTTGAAATTTATTGTAAAGTGATATCACAATATTCTACCAACACTTCTGTTCAATAAATTTGAATTTCGAATAGTATTGTCAAATTTTTGCTTACCAAAACCATATGCCCGGTAGAGATGTCCATATTAGTAAGTGCCGGTTCCTCACACCTAGAATAATCGAATTAAGAAAATCTATCAATTTTAATTCAACATAAAATGCTGCAATAATAATTGGACCGGTTTTTCTCTGGATCTGTTCCATGAAATATATAGAAGTAGGAAATGTTAACTGCTTTGAAATAAAATCAGTGTATTGTTATTTGAATAGATATAATATATTTTGTAAATAAAAAAACTTCTGACAATATATAGTAGTATTTGCTAGACAAGCTATTGTGAAATCCACTACAAAATAATGTCAACATAGTACCTAAAATTACTTGAACATTCTCATAAGCACCTTTATACTTCAATTGGAGTATGAATATATATAATGAAATTGAGTATATATAATGAAATTGAATATCATATACCACTATGATTTGTATATTATTGGATGTAATAGTATATTTCGCACCTAGAGCAGAAAATGAGATTTTTCCAGCTCAAAATCGGTTTTCAAGTCCGAGGCCGTAGGCCGAGGACTAGAAAAGATTGAGAGCTGGAAAAACATTTTTGCCCGTGGTGCAAACGATATTTTTCGCCACACTACAGGTATTGCTGACAAAATAAATAAAGAATACAAAATAAAGAATACTCGTTAAGCTATCATACCTATCTCTTGATTTTAGTGGTAGAAGATTTGCAGATAGGATTTCAGATTCTTTTAAAATTACACTTGGAAAACCACAGTCATCTTCAAGCATTTTTGAAAATTTTGAATGCACTAATCAACAATAAATAATTGAATAAAACTGGTTGCGAAGCGAATTAGTTTGATTCGAAACTGGAACTGAAATCATGGCGACTTCAGTTGATGATGAAAGTGGACACTCGCCCGATCTAGCGGATGACTTATTAACTACTTCCATGAGCGGCTGGAAAGAGACAACTTCCTGGCCTAGACCGGAAAAGAAACCCTTTCTGACGTCGTCTGCAAACAAGGTCTTTCAGATCTACGTAGGGACTGGAAAACAGCTGCTTTCTGTGCAGTGTGGCGAAAAATACATTAACAAAAATAATGTATACATCGAAAAGATAATAATTAATAGATAATTGAGAGCAACGTTAGTAGACAGTCTACTAACTTTGCATTTAGAGTACTTCAGAAAACTTGAAAGTTTCCAAGAATTGAATATGGTTCTGTCAGTATATACATTTATAACGGAATTGCAATTATTCATCAAAAGTATCGTTAAAATTTTCATTGGAAAATTCATCATTCCTTTACAGAATCGTTCTATGCTTGTATATTTCAGTATGCAAGTGTGTACACTGTATTAACTACTGTTCAAAATATACAAAACTTTTAAATATCTATGAAACAGACCACTCAATTTCTCTTTGGAAATTTTTAGATTCATAGGAAATTTACTGAAAATTTCCAATTAGAAATAACGAGCTCTAAACTGTCAATTGTAACTATAAAACTAGAATTCGAATACAGAGAGGAACGTACAATGTACAAACATTTATAGATGATAAGAGTTTTTAAAAAACATTCAAGAAGATTGTAGCAATAGGTAGAAGGAGTTACTACGAATTAATAGAAGTGAAAACAACATCAAATTAATGAAAATGTGATTTCAAATATAACACAGAACTATTCAAATACTGTACAGAGTCAAATAAAATAGATACACATTGAATAGAGCATAAACAAGAGGGAAAAACAGGGAGTTCTAAAATTACACATAAAAATATCAAAAATTGAATAGAAAGTAAAAACAACATTAAATTAATGAAAATGAAAGAGAATGTGATATCAAATATAACACAGAACTACTCAAATACTGTACAGAGTCAAATAAAATAGACAAACATCGAATAGAATGTAAACAAGAGGGAAAAACAGGGAGTTCTAAAATTACACATAAAATATTAAAAATTGAATAGAGAGACAATAGAGTTCTAAAATTACACATTGTATAATTAAGACTGAGAGAAAATATAGATATTTTGAAAATTACACATACAATGGTGAAAATCTAATAGGTAGAGAGGAAATGAGAGTTCTAGAATTATACACATAAAATAGTACAGATAAACTGTGATAATATCATATTCAAGACACTAGAGATCAAACAAATGTGCGAATCATATTGAAAATACATTTATATGATTC
This sequence comes from Nilaparvata lugens, assembly GCF_014356525.2. Taxonomy (NCBI): domain Eukaryota; kingdom Metazoa; phylum Arthropoda; class Insecta; order Hemiptera; family Delphacidae; genus Nilaparvata; species Nilaparvata lugens. The sequence goes on along the minus strand of NC_052517.1, from coordinate 6,375,763 downwards.
AGGGAAAGAGATAAAAAATATGATACTAATGGAAAAATTTAAATGTGTGATGTCCATGTAGTTTGAGAAGGGTGCAATTAGAACTCATTGATACCAATGTAACTAGAATGTGACAATGGATGAGGATCGACACTGATTGTGTTGTGGTCTATATTCAGATGTTTAACATTATAAGTAGACACATACATAACATCCAATATAGAAAGTGCAAACAAATATTACAAAAATTTATACATACTCAATCACAAAAAAGGTGCCTCATTCAAAATGACTGAGAACTGATGAAAACATTTCAATAAAAACAATTGAAGAATTCAAACTACAACAATAATAATAAAGAAAGTTTTATTGCCTGTTGCACAAAAGCCTGTTAAATTTAAGTCGTGATTAATTCCAAGAGAACCAATAAGAGAAGCTTTATTTTCAAAATAGCCTTTTCTGGTTCTCGTGGATTTACAGTACGCATCCCATAGCTTTGCCTTGGTGACTTTGGAACAGCATTTAGGCAAGGTATGATTGGTGGGGTAATATTCACGGCTTTGCAAAAACATCAGGCTTCAGAGACTCTAGATCCCTAGATGGAGGAAGCTCCCTACACACAGAGAATCTTCATGAATGAGAGAGTTGCAACGTATCTCCCACAATGGAAAGAGCATGTTGAAAGAATGTCAGCTGATAGGCTGTGTTGTGCTAAAAGGACGTAACTCCAAAAAGCTCCTTGTGTATCTTTTAGGATGCAACACGTTGCTTTCAAGAAGATACAAAAGAGAATCTGTTGCTTATGAATTCAACCTAATATATTATTCTCATTTTTGGCTTCAAAATTTTCTGAAATAACTTAAATTATTCAATGTGCAGTGATATTAAGTGCAATATTTGACTATAATTTGGTATTTTAATCATTCTAAATTCAAAATTTCTAGCTTATTGACTGAGCGAAGTGAGGTCTAGGATTCTAGTCGACGGTTTGGCATTTCTCTTAATGTTTAAATGTTTTTATTTTGCACATTTATGGCGAAATGCGGTAATAGATTTTCATGAAATTTGACAGGTATATTCCTTTTTAAACTGCATGTCAATGTATATTTCAAGGATAATATAAAAGGAAAAAGGAGCCTCCTTCATACACCAATATTAGAGTAAAAATCAGACTATAGAATTATTCATCATAAATCAGCTGTCTAGTGGACTATAATACTACCCGTTCAAAAACATCGAACATCTTGAAAATTTATCTTTCCATCAACGTTGTAGACAGTTGCAGCCAGACCTGATAACAGCGCTCATACTCACATTCCGGGACAACATGTCACGGTATGATAGAACAAAAAGCTCTATGTTTATTTATGATTTTTTCTAGACATTCTAAATTGATAAATTATTCATTAATTTTTGAGAAAACATAACAACAGGTCAATGTAACTTACTGAGTGCAAGGCCTACTGTTCACAGAACTACTAGTATATATTTTTGGACAGAACTTTGAACCTTAACTTTCCTCAGTAAGAACATAACCTATTTTTTTTGGACATTTTATAATTTATCAAAATTTGGGAGCAGAATAGTTTTGGGCTATGCCTGTTGATCTATCCCAATCATATTCATATGATTTGTAATTATATCAACAAATAATTAAATAAATAAGATACATAAAAGCTCCTTGTGTATCTTTTCGGATGCAACACGTTGCTTTTGAGAAGATACAAAAGAGAATCTGTTATGAAACTTATGGAACGATACATTTTGAAAAAATGTTGGATGTTTTTGAACGGGTAGTATTGTAGTCTAGTGGCCCTCCGTCGATAGGCAAAGCTTCAGGACCCGGACTTTAATTATGAGTAAAACACAGGCTTTTATGCAACCGGGCTTGAGACAAGAAATCATGGTGCTGGATTCAAAATAATTGAGAAAAAATAACAATAAAACATTTAAAATTCGAACAACATCAATAAAGAAGAAAATTGTAGCAAGATAGTTTGAGTCAACATTTAGAAATTATTGAGAAACGATAGAAAATTAAAAAAAAAAACATTTAGAATTCAAACAACATCAATAAAGAAGAAATTTGTAGGAGAATATTTGAATTGATTTTCTGTTGCCTGAACTTTGTAGTGTTTGCCAGGGTAGGGTAGGTCAAAGTAGTAGAAGATTGATGGAAAAATGAGAACACAGATATTACCATGAAGAAGTGCTTGACCTGGAAGAAGGACTGTTGTCAGATTCCCTTGAAAGGCTGGCAATTCTCTGGGCTGCTGGTGAAGCCTCTTGGGCGGGTTTAGTGGCCATGCGAGCCCTGCATAACTCCTGAAAAATATTCAAAATATGAATTAATTTTTGTAAAAAATTGATGGGAAAATCATCAACAACATATTGTAAAAAAGTTCCTTTCCTGGAAATTATTAAACATAAGAAATGATTCTTGTAGAATATTGATTTTTAAATATTTATATATTCAATCATCAAAAACACATTGGCATATTTGACTGAGTAGTTTTGATGGGAAAAAGCATATTTTAAAAAGCGTTTTAATTATCAGTGGTGGTCAGGCTATAAAATTTTGTATTTTATATTTCTAATATTACTGGAGGAGCCACCAAAAATATAAAATTGCTAGAAGGCAGTGGCAAGGCAAAGAATCGGCAACGCTGTTCTCCTATCTTTCTACACTGTCATTATAAACGAGGACGTCACTATAGTACTGTAACTTATTAATATTGATGTCCAAGTCAAATGAAATTTTTCACCAATGGAATTTTGAACTTTTCCATAGTCACTTTGCTCTACTAAACCTTTTCCAACTGTATTTGAGAAAGTATCAATTGTAATTGAGAATAGTTATTTGTATTTGAGAAAACGTCAGATGTAAATGAGAATAGTCAATTGTATTTGAGAAGTCATCACTTGTAATTGAGAATAGTGAATTTTATTTGAGAAAATATCATTTCAATTTGAGGACATACGATTTGAAATCGAGAAGTTGTCAGTTGTAATTGGGAAACGATTTGAAAAAAACCAGTACTTACAGTACTTATATTTTTCATAACTGTACTCATATAAAATAATATATTTAATATCCCAATAAAACGTTTAGTTTCTGAATAAAACATTATTTTCAAGCCTCATAATCCATTGAAGAATTGCCCAATTGTTTGATCAAGAGATTCAATTGATTAATGATGAAGTTCAATTGCGCTGTAAACATATAGAGGATTTGATCTTCATCAAGTGCAATGTTTCACAACATTTTTGGGAACAAAAGTCACGTTGCCAATACATACATAGAAATAATTCTCATTAATCATTCGTAAACAGTACAGGGGAAATACTTTCACCAGTGAAAATATTAATTTGCCCCCATGCAAAGCCTATGATAGTTATTGGAATACTCTGTGGGTAGTACCTACCTACAGTATTATCCTTTCCTGCTCAAATCAAACCTGCACTGTAGGCTACAGAAGAGTCACGACATGTCAATTGGAAAATTTTCTCATTTTTAATTGATATTTTCTCATTTAGATTCGACGATTTCTCAAATACAATTCACTATTCTCAATTACATATTATGATGACTTCCCAAATACAATTGACTATTCTCATCTACATCTGACATTCTCTCAATTACAAGTGACTATTCTCAAATACAATTGACACTTTCTCAAATAAAATTGGAAAAGGTGTGGTAAAGCAATATGATACAGTATCACGAAAACATGATACAGTATCAATACAACATGATACAGTATCATCTCCAACTTGATACACAACATCATCATTTGATTTTATGAAGTGTAGAACTACAATACTTGACCTATTTCGGACCATGAGTAACCTTACCTAAATTTGGGAGAGGAATAGCACATGGTTACCTTATTTTATCTCTCCCTATCATTTTAATGATGTACTTATTGTATCAATAAATAAAGAATGAAGAATTGTATATTGTATACAAAGCTTCCAAACTATGAATGAATTCTCTATGATATTACTTCATTACGTCACCTGGTCATATTGGACTTAAATATGAATCATATATTTATCTCATATTGATCAGGATTTTAGAGTTTTTAAATTAAAAGTTTAATGAACAGTATTTTGTCTTTGAACAATCTGTTGTCATCGACAGAAAGATTGTTTATTTTGTTTCTTGTCAATATTAATGTTAGCTTCTCTCTGTTTTTAATAACAAACGTGCGCTTGTGCGATAGATAGAAATATGTACTTGCGATGGCTTTCATGTTTGGCATTGACTGAGTTTATATTAATACCTAAAATTTAGCTTGGGGGGGGGGTGATTCGTTCGTTAGGATTGTGAGTAAGTCCGGCTGTTCTGGTGAAAAGGATAGAAAAGATTTTTCTCTTGTTTTATAATACAGTTTTCCTGTCGCAGTTCGGGCAGTTTAAAGAGAATATTGTATTATTGAATAAGTCGGGATCTGAAATCTGAACCCATTTCACTAGATCAGTTATTTTGATTCTTAACTAATAATTAACGTCGCGTTTCAACCAGTGAATGCCAAAGGGGGAAGCCATCTTCAAAAGGTAGGTGTTATCCTTTTTGAGTTTTCTTTTTTAATTTTTCATAACAACAAAGATTGTATCTTTAGCAGCAAGCAAGTAGTTCCCCCATTAATTCATTTTAATATTGTTCCCTTATAATAAAAGTAATCTTGATTGTTTAAATGTAAATATATGTTAAAGATTCATTAAAATTATATAGTAGATTGTTCACCTTTTGTTTTATCTTATAACCACCGAAACATATTACATATAGTTTTTTCATTCCCCTTTACATATTTAGTGGATGTGTCACCGACTCCTTACATAATTGGTGAAGGCACCTCCTTACAATTACTACCTACCTGATAATCCTTGCTAGCCTCGGTGTCGGGGGCAGTCAGGTTCTGCAGTTTCTCCCTGGAGGCGGCATGACGTCTGATGACGTAGAGAGCAGCAGCTGATATCACCACCGCCCCCACCACTCCAATCAGAATGAAGGAGAACACGTACAGGTTGTGATCTGCCTCTGAGACCAAACTCATTATGGCTGGCAGTTTGGCCTGAAATCAAACGAAAAAGTGATGTAACCATAAATATTTGCATATATTTGTCATAAAATATAAAATATTTGTGAAATAATATATTTATTTTTTATTGACCGAGCGAAGTGAGGTCTAAGATTCAAGTCGACGGTTTGGCATTTCTCTTAATGTTCAAATGTTTGAATGTTCAAATGTTGGATTATAAATTTGATAGGCCATAAACCTGGTCCTGAACATAACAAACACAACTGAAAAAAATCATCGAATTCGGTGCACACATAAAAAAAGTTATTGAATTTCAAAATTTGAGGCTCGATTTTTATTTATATAGGTAGATTTGTCATATTTGCATTATGACAAATATGCAAAAGTCTAAAACTGGGTTTACACCAAAGTTATTAAAAAAATGTTAATAACTTAATCCTCATAGATTCTATTAAATTGAACGGAACTTGACAAACACATATGTTCATCATGTGTATGGTAAGTTATATTCAATCCAAAAGAATCTATAAGGATTAAGTTATTAACAATTTGTTAATAACTTGGTGTAAACGCAGTTTTAGATAAATATAGTGGAGATCTTCCTCAGAAACTAGGCTCAATCACACTGAAATTGGAATAAAAAAAATAGAATTTGTGAACAAATACGTAAACGTCCAAGTTAAATATTGGTGATCTGTTTTAGAAACTATAGGCTCATTATGGCTGGTAGTTTAGCCTGAAATAAAATTAGAAAGAGTAAAATAACAAAGGATATGCAAAAGTCCAAGATAAATAGTGGAGATCTTCCTCAGAAATAAGGCTCAATCTCACTAGTTATTTAGCCTTGAATTTAAATAAAAAGAGATGGAACGAGAGCACTTGAAGGTTGTTATTGACCGAGCGAAGTGAGGTCTAAGATTCAAGTCGGCGGTTTATGTTTAAATGTTTATATGTTGCGTTTATGTTTATATGTTTATTTACGCCGAAACGCGGAAATAGATTTTCATGAAATTTGACAGGTATGTTCCTTTTTCAATTGCGCGTCGACGTATATACAAGGTTTTTGGAAATATAGTATAATTTAAATATAAGTATAGTTATAATTGTTGGAAGGATAATATAAAAGGAACAATAAGCCTCCTTTATACGCCAATATTAGAGTAAAAATCAGACTATAGAATTATTCATCATAAATCAGCTGACAAGTGATTACACAGATGTGTGGAGAAGCCAGTCTATTGCTGTATTTCCATAAGGTCTATAGTTTCAATCAGGTACTTGTGGATGAGAATACTGCGTGAGGTCTACTGTTCACAGAACTTCTAGTATAAAAGAAAAAGGAGCCTCCTTCATACGCCAATATTAGAGTAAAAATCAGACTATAGAATTATTCATCATAAATCAGCTGACAAGTGATTACACAGATGTGTGGAGAAGCCAGTCTATTGCTGTATTTCCATAAGGTCTATAGTTTCAATCAGGTACTTGTGGATGAGAATACTGCGTGAGGTCTACAACTGTTCACAACTATTAGTTGATAGATGCTCTGAAGAGTTCGGGGGTGGACACTCCAAACTACCGTCTCAAAAACATTCTTTAGTCAGGATTACCCTTCTACCCAGGGTTATTGATAGCCTGAATCGCATTTACTTTTCCAGAGAACTTTTTAACAGAACTACTAGTCTGCCTCTGTGGCTAGGCTCATTATGGCTGGTAGTATGGCTTCAAATCAACCGAAAAAGAGATAGAATTTGTAAAAAAAATGTATTTAGTAACAAATTATGCAAAAGTCTAAGATGTAAAGTAAGTGAGACTTGGAGACTAATTATTCAGCCTAAAATTGAAATAAAATCTGTAATATTAATTAATCTCAGAACATTATTAATTTTCTTTTCCTACAGTTACGTTGAAAAGTGGCCATTGCTGCACTGATTACAGAACGCAAAGAATCACTTTTCCGCTCTAGTGCGGGAAAATTTTTTCTGCACTCCAGATTTGCAACATGGCAACGCAAAATACTTAGTAGGTTATATGGAGCAACAGTGCAGCAAAATCAAAATGAAGTTGGTAACAGTGACTGCTGTGGCTGCTATAGTGAGCAGAGGTGCAACCAAGCACAACGCGCTAATTATTATTCATTATATATTATAATGGAGGACAACGACAGCACAGTGCCACCACAGCACACACCACACAGCCGCCTCGCCATTCAAACACTACTAAGTTATTTGATGGATTTCAGGCAATTTTACCCATAATTACCCACTTTTCATATTCAATGGTAACTGTAGGAAAAACTTAATGTGAAATACGTGCGCAAAGCTCCTCTGCTGCACTCAAGAAACCATTCTGCCCTCGCCTACGGCTCGGGCGTAAACGTTTCTTTCGGTGCAGCAAACTGTCACTTTGCGCACTAGTTGCACAAATAACTATTCTTTAAAGAGACATCACCCCACATTAGGCAACTTACCATAACAGGATATAGCAGATCCTCCATCATTTCTCAACCACTAGAATTCACTTGCTACTGGGAATTATTTCAAAACACAATTTCTGGTGGAAAATAAATTCTAGTTTTCAGTTTTCAAAAAAAAAACGGAATATATTTTTCAAAGTCAGGTATTATTTAAAAGTTCGCTTGTCACTGCTAAGCAAAAATCAACATCTATCTTTTTCATAATTTAATTATAAGTAGGCCTAGCCTAGAATTATTGAGAGAATTCAGTTTTCGAAAACTGTATTCAATATTAGAGAGCTATACTATCAAATTCATAAAAGCGAATTCAATTTGAAATATAAATTTGATTGAATGAATGGGAAGATCTTTATTAGGCATAGATAGGGCTTTCAAGTTCTTCTTCCATTCAACCTTGAGGATAAATCTCTAATTAAAGAACAAAATCGTTCAACCAAAAATTTTCCCAATCTTTATCGTCTCATGAATAACATAAATAACAAGAGGATTCCAATCTGATAAACCAGTACCCTTTTATCACAATATCTTTTTCTAGACAGTAGACACTGAAAATAAGAGAAAAAAGTGTGGGTCTACAAGTCTACCAAATTAATAAACTTTGAAGTATTCTTAAAAAGTGAATAAGGGGTCACACATATGAGGATACAATCAAATTAAATAATTGAAAAAATATAAGACACTCAATTTCTTATTTTGTCCAACAAAAAGAAATAAATCTCCAACACTTCACTAGAAATATTTTCACACTACTAAAACTATATCACAATGTACCGTAACACATTTTACACAGGTCTTAAAATATTCTTATCAATATAATTTTGAAACAAAATTACAATTTCAACCCATTTTGAAAAATACTGGAACATATTCAGCACATAATTACAACACAATTTGAAATAAAAACCCACTAACAAAAATACTATGCTGAAATAAAATTCAGCAGGTTTTTCATAATCGCGTAGTACCGGATAGGACACTAAAGAATTAAAGTCAATGTCTGCTAAAAAAAAGCTCTCTCTCACTCTTTTACCCCCTCACACACACTCCCCCCAAATCTCTTTCTTTCTCACTCTCTCTCACCCCCTCACACACGCTCACACGCTATATCTATCTCTTTCTTTCTTTTTCTCTTTCTCACACCCTCTCTCACTCACTCACTGACACTTCTCTCTCTTACTCTCTCGCCCCCTCACACTCACTCACACGCTATATTATCTCTCTCTCCCACACACACTCTCCCTCTTTCTCTGTTTGAAACTCTCTTCCACACTATTCCTCTCACTCTCTCTCTTTCTTCTCCTTTTTCTGCTACATATACTCATATACTGCATTGTTTCAGAGACCAATTGTCCAAACATAAGGAACCGTTGTAACATAACTCACTTCTAACAGTTCAATTGTTCAGAAATCATTCTGACGTTCATAACTTTTGAAGTTTGAATGAAATTTGCGATGGCACTTGATTGAATTGAAGATCAGATTGATCTGTATGGACTTGTTGATTTGCAAATTTGTATGAAAAGGTTGTAGAGACTAGAGAGAGATACTTGGAAGTAAAAAATACGGTGAATGAATATGGATGATTCGTTCGATGAATATTGATTTTTAAATATTTTCAATTAAGTCCTAAGCACTCCACGCAGTTATGGAGTAAAATACAAGTCAGGTCAATAATTTTACATAATCTATATACTATATATAATATATACTATTATTTATGTTTGTGTGTTTGTTCCCTATAGACTTGAAAACTACTTGACAGAACGGCATGAAACTTTGGGAATATGTTGTGTGAATATTGGGGATGGTTTTTAACCAGTAATTTTAATAGTGGGGCTAATAATAATCTATATAAATATATATAAAAGCGAAATGGCACTCACTCACTGACTGACTGACTCACTCACTCACTCACTCACTCACTCGCAGAACTAGAAATCTACCGGACCAAAACCGTTCAAATTTGGTAGGTATGTTCAGTTGGCCCTTTAGAGGCGCACTAAGAAATCTTTTGGCAATATTTTAACTCTAAGGGTTGTTTTTAAGGGTTTAAAGTTCGCCTTTTAGCATGTATATTCTTCTTCTCCCAATCTCTTAATTATAATTGAAATTCCCATATCATATGTTACTATAGAACTATAATCTAGAAAGAGTACCTCTTCGAAACAGTTGTTAACTGGCAACTAAATTAATAATTTTGTCAGGTTGGCATTAAGTTGAGTTGACTTTCTTAGGTTGGCACCAAGTTGAAGATTTAAATGCACTTATCGCGGGAAAATTGATTGGGCACTGCTACTTCAATCCTGGGAATATTATATTACTAGCCGTCAGGCTCGCTTCGCTCGCCATATCCGTTTAGCCAGACGTTTAGTCTGGACCCCCGACTGGATTGTCCTAACATATGATAAAAATGCTCAAATGAAAAATGCAGGCGAGCGAAGCGAGTCTGCTGATCTCATTCTTGGACGATTCAGTCAGGGGTCCAGGGGGCGGAGCCCCCTGGCTAGACGGATATGGCGAGCGAAGCGAGCCTGACGGCTAGTTATTCATAAACTCATTTTACAGACCTATGTTTTCGAAATTTTCGGCCGAGTGGCTACCGGAAGATGATCAAGATCATATTGTGATAATATGATTTAGCATCTGAAGTTACCAGCTGTATAATAGACACGTCACCCTGAGATAAATTGTGTACTGGCATGACTAACTTTAGATAAGTAGGCTATCACTCTCTCTACAACTCTCTCTCTCTCTCTCTCTCTCTCTCTCTCTCTCTCTCTCTCTCTCTCTCTCTATGGTACTGGTATTAAAACGGTAGTTTGGAGTTGAAGTTAGTGTAGTTGATTGGTACCAGCTGTAGATAATCGTTAGAAGACCTATACAAATAATTATCACCTCCCTATCATTGACAAACTGGAAAAAAAGATATTCACCTCATGAAAGAGAGTTGTTCATAAGTAAAAGTAAATTCGTATGGCTTTTGTTGGTGGGGAGTCCATTGCGGGAAGGTCCCACCGCCTGAATATATAATTTAAGCCGTCAATGGGCCTTACGACTGTCATACTTCAGCCGGGACCGACAGTTTAACGTGCCCATCCGATAACACGGGAGTGATCTGGTTAATATATTGCACTCATTAATAAATCACTGAAGAATGACAGACTATTTTACATTTTTTTAAAATTTAGCTTAGCTTATATTCATCCTAAAATGGAAGATGGAAAGAATATGGAATTCTGTGTAATTCATCGTAGACTACATCGCATATTTTCTGGACCATCTATTGACAATCGACAACTATGAAAACATTAAATTCATCTTTGAAACACTGATTTAACTTATCTATTTTTTTTAATTCAACACTTTACTGATAGATATTACTACCAATTTATTGAGAAGTATATGTTTTCGGAATAATCAATGATGCATGACTAAGCACAAAGGAAGTCCGTATTGAGATGTGAATGAAAATATTGATTGTCAGATAAATTTCATGATTCACTAAAGTCAAGTGTAACATGAGTGACCTTTTGCGGTACGAAGTTCGCCGGGAAAGCTAGTATGTAATATAACATAATACATAATCAACACTAATTTGACATAATTCAACACTAAGTAAATAAAACCTAGACTTGGTTTGAAAGGCAGGCACTCTTGAACACTAAAAAATACTCTAACAAAACTAAGTTATCCTTGTGCATAAAAGCACACCAATGAACAGACACTCGAGCCCCAAGTCAAAAGTAGGAACTAGCGCTACGCTCGTTCAATAGTGATCGAGAAGGTTGATTTTGATTTTATAGAACTTACCTTATCTCCAACTCCTGCTGTAGTTACAGTGACTCCAATCTCTCTCTTTAGACGATCTTTGATACTGACTGAAAATAGAAAAAAATGTTTTAAAGTGATGGAGATTCAATTAAAAATAATCAATGGAATAAAAACTGTCCAATAATACAATATAATTGTTTCTTTTTTGCTTCAAGTCAGCTGGATTATGTTTTGAATTTGTATTCTCACTCAGAAGACAGGATTTTTTCTTTGCTGGGTGATGCCAATAGTTGACCGAGCGAAGTGAGGTCTAAGATTCAAGTCGACGGTTTGGCATTTCTCTTAATGTTTAAAAGTTTATATATGTTGCGCATTTACGGCGAAACGTGGCAATAGATTTTCATGAAATTTGACAGGTATGTTCCTTTTTTAATTGCGCGTCGACGTATATACAAGGTTTTTGGAAATTTTGCATTCCAAGGATAATATAAAAGGAAAAAGGAGCCTCCTCATATTGGAGTAAAAATCAGACTATAGAATTATTCATCATAAATCAGCTGACAAGTGATTACACAGATGTGTGGAGAAGCCAGTTTATTGCTGTATTTCCATAAGGTCTATAGTTTCAATCAGGTACTTGTGGATGAGAATACTGCGTGAGGTCTACTGTTCACAGAACTACTAGTGTATTTTAATTGTTTTGTTCAAATTTTATTTAAATTTGATCTCCATTATCGAATGGGGTCCTCGGCCCCCCCAAGGATCAGATAATTAATGAAAATGCAGTTCTATCTACACGAATCCTTAGAATCTCATACTGATTCAATTCTTTTAACAGCATTAGTATGATTCCTTCTACAGTATCAACAATGTAGCAAAATTGCCTTGAAAGTATGGCTATGGGTGCGGAATAATGAAGAATATATTTTTCTCTGAGGTATAATTGAAGCTTAAATATAGAAATGGTACAATAAATTATTGATCAGGGTACAATAAGTGAGTTGTTGCATAAATTTTAACATGAGAATTAACAAGTTGCAAGATGTCACAGTGAAAGCAAAAGAAAGGGCACAATCAGACAATCAAAAATGTATGTACAGAGTTGGTGAGAATTATGGGAACAGCTTAATGTATCTTTAGCTTTTTAACTGCGAAAGTTATTTTCCAATTAGAATATGATCCCCAATGAAATTGTCATTATAAAAGAGAAATGTATCTTTTCCATGATTTTTAAGAAATCTGTTTCAGTGTATTCCTACTTCAGGGCCTCTCTGTAGGCCTATATTTCTAATAAATACTTCATTGTTAACTAATAATGGAGGCCTATATGTTTGTATTGATACTTCAACCACATTTGTATAAAACAGGAGAAAATGAAGCATATAATAACATCTTCGAATGTAACATTATAGGGAAACCGAGGACCCTCTATCCTTTGGTGGTATTCCTCCCCCCCTCTCATACCTATTGGTTTTTGCGCCCCCTAGCAGTTTGGTGAAATGGCGCTACTGTTTTTAAGAAATTAATAGAATGATTTTATGCTATATCAACTACTATGAATATTGTAACATGTATTAATTTTAATAATAAAAATTATTATTTTTATAATCTATATAATAAGAGAGAGTGGGGTTGTGTGTGTTCGTTTGTTCGCATCAAAACATGTCAACTTGTGGATTGCATACCGGAAAAACGGGAATGATTTAGATCTCCAAATTTTGAACATAGATTCTAAAAATATCAATCTCGTGCACCTGGAAGCCCAAATTTCAATTTTCCTTCTAGATTTTTCAGAATTAATGTTCAAATTCATCTATGCTACCGTAGGCTACATGAAGTTTCATAGCCCAGAGTGTGTCTATTTATGAGCAGGTTATAAGATTACCATTTACGAACGTCTATGTAGCGCAGCGGTAAAAGGCCTGCTTACGGAGCGATGGTTCCTCGGTCCGAATCCCCGAGGCTTCCCATTTTTTTGTTCTTAATTTTTTCCCTCGAAAAGTATTATTATCAATTATTTTTTGAAGGAATTTGTTTTCATTACTATTGAACTTGGATTTTATCAAATAATTATTTTTAATGTAAAATTTTGCCACCAGTACAAATTAATTGGACATAGTCTTCATGCTGTAGGCCTATAATTGAATTTCATAAGAAAAACATGAATAGATCACAATAAAATAAGAAATAATTTATATTCTTCAGTTATAATGTACTATCAGACACGAATTCCCAGTGAAACGAGTATTTTAGGTATTTTGTTTGGAATTGGGAAAACAAAAGGCTGCCTGATTCAAATTGAGAAGGATCCTAATCGAACTAAAATTCATTGATGTAGGTATTGGAAAAAACAATATGATTCTGTGAGGTTTCCAAGTATTATGTAAGTTATTCTTCAGTTTTCTATACTATAATAAAGGAAAGAACTGGCTTATACAGTAAGGAATAGGGAATTATGTTTGACGCATCATCACGTCTGAAATATACTCAACTGATTAATTTGAAATTTTGCATATAGACTCTTCATTAACCGAGGATGGTTATAGGTCTATTTTCAAATTTCGATTTTTTATCACGTCAAGTTTTCATTTTGCAGTTTTAAAATAGACCCTTGCGAAGCACGGGTTATCTACTAGTTTACAATAATTATACAAGATACAATAGTATCTTGGAACTGTTGTAAATAAATTGAAATTATAATGCACAACAAAGAACCACCTCGAGATATATTTCACAAGAAGTACGGTATTAAGAAATACTTCAATCTGTCAGCATCTGTTAAATAGGTTAAACTTCACCATTATCATGATATTCATAAGGAATTCTGACAGTTTTAGATGAATCCCACTAAAGAAGAAATGCATAATCCTTTACTATTTGAACGAGCAATTTCTGTTTCTATGTTTGGATGTTTATATGTTTATACATATATACATACACATATACATATATATATAATATCTGTATGTGACCGGATCTCGAAAACGGCTCTAACGATTCTCACGAAATTTGGAACAAAGTAGGTTTATGATATGAAGATTCGATTGCACTAGGTCTCAACCCTGAGATAACTCGCTGAAGGACATTAAAAGGATAAATACGTCCTTGGAAAAACAGCTGGAAATTTTGTCGTCTGTCGATACCGTGGAAGTGAGTGAACGAGTGCATGTGTGTGGGATCATCCAGCTGATCTCACGAGAAGAAAAATTCAGCAAGACAAGCTTATTTTCGTTTATTTCTCTCTTTTAGGAAACATTTCAACTTCAGAAAGTCCAAAATAGTAACTGGATGCTGTTAGTGTAGAATAGTTCATAGTATATTAACAAATATTATAGCAAACATAGTATATCATTCTAAATGAAATTCATAGTATATCTATTTGTAATTAATGATGTGTTTCGTTTTTTGAAGTGTGAATAAATTGTTATTTTGATGAGTGATAGTAGCTTAGCCTAGATTTTGATTTGAACTGTAGTAAAAATTTGAAAAGGAATAGTTTTGGGCAAAAGCCTGTTGTGCCTCCTCATATAATATACAGCTGAACAGCTGTAAAGTAGCTGAAAGTGAGTGTCTAATTTTTGTCTTCAAATTTTTAATTTATTTCAATTAATTTAATCGAATTTCGGATTGATTATTGTTTTTCGGCTTTATATCAACATTGTGAAATTCAAAATCAATTTTATATCTGTGTTATCTTCCTCGGATGGTGCGGAAACTTTGGCAGAAATCAAAATTTGAACTTAACCTAATTGTTTGGACTATTTTTAATATGTGAAAATCCAGGAACTGAAGAAGTTTTGGGCAATTGCCTGTTTTTTCTTTCCTAATTATAGTATGTGTATCACCTTGAATAAATAAATAAATAAATAAATAAATATAACTGTAAAACTAATTGTACGACTAAGTAAATAAATAAATATAAACTATTTATTTATTTATACATTGAAACATACACTATCATTCTTAACTATGAATGATTGGGAAAGGAACAACAGGCTTAAAGCCCAAAACTGTTCCTTTCCCAAATTTAGATAGAAATTGTCCAAAAATAGGTTATGTTTACATTTCACGACTTTTGTCCAATTTTTAGTCCAAAATATTGTGTGTTTTTCTCTTATAGAAGAGGCAGAAGAAGAAGCTCTATCGGAAATCTTGAGTGATTTGGACCCAGCCATGGGTTGGGGTTTTAAGAGGCGGGAGCGTCTTGATGTGAAGAAACCAGGACCTCTGTTCAGCACAAACAACTATGCTTTTAAGGTTAGTGAATTTACAATTTGAGATAGACTCCAGCATATAAAAATACAAATTATATAGTGAGGTCCACGTTATAATAGCAGTGAAGAAAGATAGGAGAACAACGTTGCCGATCCTCTGTCTTGTCAATGCCTTCTATAGACAATAGCTGATACAGGTTTATTGATGTAATATTAACTGTTCATTCTCGTTTAAAGTAATCAATTATAATTTTTTAAGCAAAAAATTATGTTTTTCAATAATTTTCATAATTCAGATGAAATATTTTGTTAATTTATTATTAATTCTACATTGTTAAAAGACGATCTGCGACAGAGCAAAGCAAGAAAGAGATAGCGCTATCAGCTTTGTTGAATGATAGACAAGGATAGCAATACCATTGCTAATCAAACACTGCCATTATAACGTGGACCCAACTATAGTTTGCAGCACTTGATAACAACATATAATAGAGAATCAATAGCGTAGGTAGATATCCCATGGTATAGGGCGTCTATGTTGAAACTTTTACTGTTATCTCAAGCCGATTACTGTCTATTATTGTCTATTTTTACTGTTTTGTTGGGATGAGAGTGTATGAACGGCACAATATGAGAGACTACCAGCGTCATACACCTTCACGGGAAAAACTACGTGGACTATCGGCTTGGGATAACAGTGAAAGTTGCGACATAAACGCCCTATACCATGGGATATCTACTTGCGCTATTGTTTCTCTATGGTATAATGTTATCTGCATTCATAAAAGTTATATTATTTGAAATTTTGACTTTTTTATGGAAACGAATTGGGAAGACATGGAGAATTTTTACCTACCTATCATCCTGGCAACTTCTGAAGCATTTATCCCTGGAGTGTGATGTTTAGGACTCACTTTGAATGTAACTTCATTCCTATCAACTCTGAAAGACAATAGACACAATAGAAATTAACAAAAATGTACAAGATACAATGAAATAAAAACAGTGAACATTACGTTGAATTTTACAAAATGCGATGAAGAATTACAAAAATAGACCTTAACACATCTGAAATGGGAACACAACACATTATGTTAAATATTTGAAAAAATACCTATCAACTCTGAAAAACAAAACACAATAATATATCACAAAAATGAACAAGACACAATGAAATAAGAACAGTGCACACATTAAGTTGAATATAAAAAAAAATTAAGAATTACAAAAATGAATAAAACACACTGAATTGGGAATAAAACAAATTATGTTGAATATTACAAAAAAATACATATCAAACTCTGAAAAACAAAACCCAATAAAAAATCTGGTGTGGTGCACTAACACATCTTTCCTTGCCGTTATGAAAATTGATCACCTGCCGCTAGTGTTCACGCGCATCTCAGGTCTACTATTTAAAGATCTGTGCCAGCTGGTGACAGGACAATAACGCTGGAGACACACAAGGTCTGCTATCTCTTCATAGTGAATGATTTAATAGAATCAACAGTTGCCAACAGTTTGCAATAATTGAATAATCACATTTTCTCGAATTTCGAGCTTATTTTCAATTTTAGGTAAGAATGTTACTGAACATTGTAGAAATTTTCATGCTCAATCTTTTCCATCTGAAATTTTTTGTTTAGCCTGATAATTGGGAATCTAAAATTCAACTTTTTATAGATGGGGCGGAGTTCCTTGAATTTTTACAGCTATGGAACTTGTCGCAGTTGATAGAGCTTATCAATGACTATTATAGGTATAAATTTGATCAAAATCGTAGGAACTGTTTTCGAGAAAATCGCGAAAACCCCTGTTTTTGACAACATATCCGCCATTTTAGCCGCCATATTCAATTGCATTTGATCGATATTGTTCGTGTCGGATCCTTATATTGTAAGGACTTTAGGAGATGAGATATCGTGTACACTCAGGGGACCTTGAAACGTATAGAAATATAGAAATTGGGGTACCTTAATTTTTTTTGGAAAGCAATACTTTCCTTACCTATGGTAATAGGTCAAGTAATGTAATAAAATATTACAAAAATGAACAAGATACAATGAAATAAAAACAGTGAAAAACGTTGAATATTACAAAATGCAATAAAGAATTACAAAAATGAATAAAACACACTGCAATGGGAACACAATACATTATGTTAAATACGGTATTAAAAAAAAACACAATAAGAAATAACAAAAATAAATAATACACTGAAATAACAACAATCACAACATATCAGGTTCAATATTACAGAAAAACAATTGCATATTTACAAATATGAATAGGACAAACTGAAATGAGAAGACTACATATTATTATATGCATTCATAGGCCAAGGTTAAATAACAATTTTACACTTAATATGTTAAATACTGCAAATGGAAATAAATTGGAAGTGTCATTTTTTCAAATGCTAATCAATTAATAATTATCATTAAACGAAAATTCCAATTAAATGCTGTAAATCACCCCGAAGACTTCTGCTACTGCAAATATTAAGTATTGCATTTAATTGGAGAAAAGTAAATTCGTATGGCTTTTGTTGGTGGGGAGTCCCTTGCGGGAAGGTCCCACCGCCTGAATATATCATTTAAGCCGTCAATGTGCCTTACCACTGTCATACTTCAGCCGGTACCGGCAGTTTAACATGCCCATCCGATAACACGGGAGTGATCTGGTTAAAAAACGTTTGGTAATCAGAGGGTTTGAACCCGGGATCTCTATGCTGCTACGAAAGCACTCTATCCACTAGTAGTTCTGTGAACAGTAGACCTCACGCAGTATTCTCATCCACAAGTACCTGATTGAAACTAGAGACCTAATGGAAATACAGCAATAGACTGGCTTCTCCACACATCTGTGTAATCACTTGTCAGCTGATTTATGATGAATAATTCTATAGTCTGATTTTTACTCTAATATTGGCGTATGAAGGAGGCTCTTTTTTCATTTTATATTATCCTTGAGATGCAAAATTTCCAAAATATTGTATATTATAAAAATTATTGAATAGGCTGCCAACTCATTTAAATCCTAGGGCGCATTCCTTTAAAACAGACTTATAGTTAATAATTAGTTGATAAGAGTTAATAAGAGATAAGTTAATAAGAGGTAATAATTAGCTATTAGTTGATAAGAGTTACTATAGTATTGACGAATTTTTAAATGGAATGTAGTGTGTTTCAATGTTAATCATGAATGCCAATGTAATTTTAATGTATGATTTACATTATAACTTGCCGTGTGAATTATCTTTTATAAAGTTTTTGACTGTAAATCTTCCTGACGTTATTCAACTGTATGGAAATTTTCTGTATTATTGTTGAATAAAATGAATATTCTATTCTATTCTATTCTATACGTCGACGCGCAATTAAAAAAGGAACATACCTGTCAAATTTCATGGAAATCTATTACCGCGTTTCACCGTAAATGCGCAACATATAAACATTCAAAGATTTAAAAATTGAGAGAAATGCCAAGCCGTCGACTTGAATCTTAGACCTCACTTCGCTCGGTCAACTAGACCACGGATCACTCCATGGGTGATTTACAGCATTTAATTGGAATTTTCGTTTAATGATAATTATGTTAAATACTAATAATTTTACACTTAAATGTTAAATACTAATCAATCCAAGTAAGTTCTGGAGCCACTGACAAGCCTCTTCTGCAGCAGCATGACAACATATTGTTTGATGGTTTTGTTTGTAAATTAAAATATTCACTGTGATATAAGTTTCATGTAAAATATATGTAAGATTATAAAGGAATGCTTGTTTCAAAGAAGTTAACAGAAGACGAGAACTTAGTTTGTTGTAACCTATACAATATAAAATAGAACTCACTGATAAATTGATTCATCACCTATTCAATTGTGACCGAATAACTTACTATAAAGCTGAGTTTACACCACAGTTAACAAAAAATAAGTGCAATATTTCTAAAGTTTTTAATTTATTGTGATACATTCTGTAATTTATTTTAAGTATAAAATCAACCTTCAAAGTTTAAAATTTTAAATCATCATTCTTGGACCGAAAATCAAGTGACGAAGCAGTGTGTGATTACATAACCTTATCTTTTGGACAACATTAACATTTTATTAAAATTTTTGGAGAGAAATAGTACAGGCTCACCCTAGTTTTTCCTCCAATGTCATAATTTTGTATTATGATTATAGTATTTTATACAATAAATGAATGAGTTATTAACAAAATGTTAATAACTTAATCCTCATAGATTCTATTAGATTGAACATAACTTATCATACACATGATGAACATATTATGTGTTCATCATATTGAATAATGAATAAATAAATAATGAATAAAAAATAAAATAATGTATAAGTAAAAAAATAATTATTTTATTATTAATTATTATAATTATAATTATTTTTTTTATTATTTTATCATAAATATTTTATTTTTAATAACATAATTATTTTTATTTTAAAAATAAAATAATTTATGAATATTAAATAATGAATAAGTTCCGTTCAATCTAATAGAATCTATAAGGATTAAAATTTTGTTAATAACTTTGTTGTAAACGCAGCTTTAAGTAAAGGTATAATTGGCTCTATCTAAAAGTGGTCCTTCTCCAATCTATATCATAAAGTTCCAATCGAATTAGCAAGAATCAAATTGTGAATGATAACAGGGAACTCCAGTGAAATAATAAATTTCAGTAAAATAATGGACTCAATGGATTCACATCTACTCAATGTTCGTGAAATTGATTCAACTAATCAGAATTTGAAATTAATGAATTAATAGTATAGGTAGATTATATTATTGAAAACTTGCCTGATATTTGTAAAAGTATCTGGAGGAATATGTAAAAGTCTTGCCACTGCATTCACAATACGTTTACCATCTTTCCATTCTCTGACACTGTAAAATAGAAATTTATAATAATTAATATTATTAATAATAATATTATATATTAATAATAATTATAGTAATAATAATTAATCAATTTGTCACATTCATACTGTATACGTTTACACGTGTAAATTTTTCTCAATACTTTTCTAAATGTATCAATTCGTACCCTAATAACGTATTGCATTATTATTATTTGATTCATTTTTATCCCTCTATTTACACACAAAACGTTTGTAGAAATTATAAGTATAGGAGTACTAATTGAGGAGTTGAATGGAATAGGGGCGTAACCCAGAAATTGGGATTTCGAGAAAATGGGCCTTGAAGTTTTCAACTAGTTTCAAAATAGAGAGGTTTTTTCTAAATACTTGGAACTAGTATCATATGGTAGTTTGATATCTTATGAATGGAGTGGAATATAAAAATTCAAAGTATACAACTACAGTTAATCTATATTGAATGTTTAAAATATGCTTGTAACTGCCCTTATTCCATTCAACAGCTCAATACTGACCTTTTTCCGTTCAAGTCACATTGAATGGAAGAAGGGCAGTTTCAGTCATTTGAGACTTTGCATTATATTTCAGCTGTAAAATAATAAAAAAATTGAATGGATGATGATTAATAGATGAAAACCTAATAATGATGATATTTATTGAATTTATTTTTCAAAAATAAATAATAAATGATAACAAACAGAAAAGTTATAACAACCTAAATGGTATTAGTCTGCTGGACTTTGCAAATTTGTTCGAAACAGGCCTTTATGAGATAAGAAAAAAAGTTGTATACATCTTAATATCAATAACCTAAGTGGTAGCTGCCTGAGACTTTGCGAATATATTGTCAAAAAATATGCCTTTTGGTCATCACTCAGGTATCGGTAAAGACGTAGGTTTAATAGAATAAAAAAAATCAAGTTCCAATACTTTCTATTACTCAAAGTTAATTCTAAGATTTCAAAAGCAAAGTATAACGTATTAGAGCATAATAATCATGAAGAATTTCTGTTTACAACCAATCCAAAAGCCTAAGCTGAAAGCTCTGATCACAGACTGTGGAAACTAGAACTGCTGACAAACATAGCCTCCTAAAAATCAACGTAATGATCTCGAGAAAGAAGATATAAGAGTGAAACTTTGCAGGTATACCAACTAAACTACTTAGATTCCAAAAAAGCATTTAACGGAAAAAGGGCAGAACTTGGTTTACGCCCCTACTCCATCTAGCTCCTCAATTAATTCATTGAAAAAAGAAAAATTTACATTGGATAAAAATTTAAAAGTCACATTGATTGGCAAGCTAGTTGTAGATATGGTACTTTATATTAAAGCTATCTACTTTCTTTTTATACTCTATGTAAGTAAATGACTGACTTATTGAGATTGATGATGGTGACAACCAAAACTAAATTCTAAACTGTTTAAATGAATAAGTGGGTATCATAATTACAAGTAGTTTCATTCAATATAGATTTCAATTATTATTATTAAACGAAAATCCAAATTATAAATGCTGTAATTCACCCCGAAGACTTTTGCTACTGCAAATATTGACAACAGGGTAAACAGCTACAATACCAACAGTCAATATTTGCAGTAGCAGAAGTCTTCGGGGTGAATTACAGCATTCAATTTGGATTTTCGTTTAATAATAATAATTCATTCATTAGCATTTGAATAATTGCAATATCTCAGTAATTTCCATCTGTTGACAATATAGGATGTACAACATATTGCCCTCTCACTTAAAAGATACTTCTGGAAAGGTTTTCAGATTTTTATTAAAAAAAGAGTTGCTGTCCATTTGCGCTTACTCAGTGGAGGAGTATAGAAATTATTATAAACCTCAAAATGGAGGTTTACGTAGGTAGATGATAACATTTTATGTTTGACTAATGAAAAATTGACATATCCTTATACCCCTTTATCAGGTGGTCAGTGGATGAAAATAAATAAATGAATAGATATTTTTTCTAAAAGTAAGCTAGTTCAAGTTTTTATTATAAAGTAACATTTCACTTGGGACACAGTGTTTGGTGAGATGTAGTGATATTTTAATTCATCATGAAATTCCTGATGAAAATACAAATGGGT
This sequence comes from Nilaparvata lugens, assembly GCF_014356525.2. Lineage (NCBI taxonomy): Eukaryota > Metazoa > Arthropoda > Insecta > Hemiptera > Delphacidae > Nilaparvata > Nilaparvata lugens. The sequence goes on along the minus strand of NC_052517.1, from coordinate 6,353,284 downwards.
AGACCAGCCCACGTTGGGACACCAAAATTCAAACAGCTATAACTTGGACAAGGATAAAAAAATCTACATTTTTTAATTTTATATTTATTATTGTATTTGCTTACACTTTCATGGCAACTGCATTGATTGTCAATTGATTTTTTTATTGCAAAAACATTTTTTTGTAGAGTGTGCTGAAGATCGGCCCACGATGGGACATCCCTTTTACAGGTTGGGATATTGAATTAAAAATGAGCAATTTATTATTTTTGTTAATTTAAAACATTTTATTATAATTATTGATAGTATAAATACTATCATACATATCATACAGTCTGATGATGACCAACAACAGGTCGAAACGATCGTCACTACAAAAGTAAGTGTATTTTCACTTCAAAAATGTTTTTTAAAATTCAAGTTTAGTATAAATACATTATTTGAAATTTGTTTAGTAAAAACTATGACCAAAAGTAGTTTGTGCAAAGTGTGTTTGAAATGGCTACCTCTGAAGGTACATTACAGGCTATAAACATATATCATATTCATTTATAATTTATTTCATTGATATGTAGTCTAAATTGAGTAAAATAAGATTCAGAAGCAATACTCATCGTTATAGTATGAGCATAATTATATCATGATTGCAGTGTCCCAATGTGGGCTGTCCCAATGTGGGCTGTCCCAAGGTGGGTTGTCCCAATGTGGGCTGTCCCAATGTGGGCTGTCCCAATGTGGGCTGTCCCAATGTGGGCTGTCCCAAGGTGGGCTGTCCCAAGGTGGGCTGTCTCAAGGTGGGCAGTTGGTCATGGCTTTGTTTTAGACAGAATAAGTGGATTAAAAATAAGAGTACAATAATGTTCTATATGTTGACATATTCATAAAATAATACAGAATGCATATTAGCTGTGAGACTTATCTTTAATGGTAAATGTTTAAAGTAAGAATTAAAATTCCTTTTCTAAAAAAACTTTGAAGTTACAAAAACATGTTTTTGATTTTTTTTAATAACGACTGGTGCTACATCTAAAATTATTATGTCTGTAATTAAGGCTATAAACAGCTGATAAAACATCGTAGTTTTTGCCAACCTAACACTCACTAATTTCCCACAACTTCAAGTGTCCCAACGTGGGATTGTCCCAACGTGGGCTGGTTTACCCTATGTGAAAAAGATGACATACTGAAGATAACACTCATGGTGTTGATAAACGTCTGTGTCTTGCTCCAAAATGCAAAATAAAAATTCGTGATATCTGACCACATCTTTGTGTTATCATTAGTAATATTCAAAAATAGGTACTTTCAAGTTATCTTACCTATCCTGGAATCCTATATAAGCGTAGTTGGTATCCACTACGTCATACTGGGCTGGATCCAAGTGGTCTTCTTTAGGTAACTCTTTCTTGTTAGGAAGAGACACGAGATCCTAGAAAATAGAATAATTCAATCAGGACTACGAAACATAGAAGGTTTATCGAATAAGAAAGGATTGCAAAATAATCAACAGGATGTGAGAATTTAATTAGAAATGATAAAAAAAAGTTAAATTATTTTTCCAATACAAAATGCAGTTTTATGTAATGTTGAAACTGATAAGAGAAGTTGTGTGTGTATTTTTGGGTTCAAAATTTTATAAAATAACTTGATTAATTCAATAAGAAGTGATAATTGAGTGTTATTTTAAATATAGTTTGGTGTTTCAATTTCTCTAAATTCAAAATGTTTAGCTTATATTCATTTTTGGACAAAAATTGAACTAGAATCTTTTACAGTAGAAACATAACCTATTTTTTGGACATTTTATTAATTTATCAAAATTTGGGAATGGAATAGATTTGGGCCAAGCCTGTTGATCCTTCCTAATCATATTTATATGATTTGTGATTATGTCCACGAATAAATGATGAATAAATGATAAATAAATAAATAATAATAATAATAAAATTGTAATTCAGTTCTCCTATAAAAGATACAATAATATTTTCCAATCAAAATTCGAATCTATTCAATATTTCCTATTCAAAAGAGGAATAAATATTCAATTTTGTTTTTCGGGTAAAAGAAAGGAGCCGGGGCCGCGCTACACCTGTGAACTTGGCTATTTTTCCAGAAAAGTGCATCCTCTAACTCTCGACTAGCATACTTTATTGTCCTCTGATTCCGCTTCACTACTCTCATTAGTGGACGCCCCGTGCCGTGTGAGGGCAATTCTTGCTGGTAGCTCCAACTTATCTATTACTTTGCACTATACATCTGTTACCTACTTGTATTCTCTGCATTTATTGGATGTAAATCAGTGATCAAGTACTTGTAATTATTGTATTATTCCCAATGGTTCATTTGATGAAACTCAACTTGCTCACAAGCTGTATACAGACTAAATTGAGTTACATACAATTCGATACTTATTGAACGTAAGATTTTTTGGCGTCCTTTCAAATCCTATTAGATTGAACACAACTTGGCAAATATATGATGTGTATCGTATGTTTGTCAAGTCCCATTCGATCTCATAGAATTTATAAGGAACAAATGTACGTCCAAAAATCGATGTGGGCTTCACACACCACGTACGTTTCACTAAATTTGTACTTGTCATCGATAGTAAATGTGTGTGTTTATCCAATCACTGTATGCTACCACTGGTTTACAGCTGGAAGTGCCTTCAATGGTCCACCAATATATTGCTCGGAGTGAAAACCTTGACAATACACCACGAAAATGTCAAAATTCAATAACAATAGGTGACCACTGAAGGGTCTTTAGAACTTCTACCTGTCCATCCATTGTTTTCGGCGGCCCCGTCTCATTTCTTAACCCTGTTTTTCAAAAAACTGAGTTCGAAAATATGGATTTTACATAAAAAATGAACTTTGAAACAATCTTCATATTATACTAAAACCGTAGAGAAACAACAGCGTAAATAGATATTCCATGGTATAGGACGTTTATGTCGTAACTTTTACTGTTATCTCAAGCCGATTATTGTAGATTTTTACTGTTTTGTTGGGGTGAGAGTGTATGAACGGCACAATACTAGTAGTTCTGTGAACAGTAGACCTCACGCAGTATTCTCATCCACAAGTACCTGATTGAAACTATAGACCTTATGGAAATACAGCAATAGACTGGCTTCTCCACACATCTGTGTAATCACTTGTCAGCTGATTTATGATGAATAATTCTATAGTCTGATTTTTACTCTAATATTGGCGTATGAAGGAGGCTCCTGTTTCCTTTTATACTATCCTTGAAAAGTAAAATTCCCAAAAACCTTGTATATACGTCGACGCGCAATTAAAAAAGGAACATACCTGTCAAATTTCATGAAAATCTATTACTGCATTTCGCCGTAAATGCGCAACATATAAACATTTGAACATTCAAACATTTAAACATTAAGAGAAATGCCAAACCGTCGACTTGAATCTTAGACCTCACTTCGATCGGTCAATAATGACAGTATTTGATCAACTTCGGTTTTGCTATCCTTGTCTATCATTCGACAAAGCCGGTGGTACTAGCCTTTTATAGGTCCAGAACGATGCCAATTATGTTTTTGACAGTGTAGAAATATAATTAATAAATGCAGAGAATCGGCATCGCTATTCACCTATCTTTATCCACTGCCATTATAACGTGGACCTCACTATGGTATATTATTGACCGAGCGAAGTGATATCTAAGATTCAAGTCGACGGTTTGGCATTTCTCTTAGGGCCGGTTTCCGAGCTTGGGATTTAGTTAAGTTCTAGACTTTAAACAGCTGGAGTCAGAAAATTGGCTTTCCAAAACGGGGCGTAGTCGCAGTTTTTATAACCGTAGTCACAGTTTTTATTTTCTCATTTCTATAATTGAAAACGTTTTTCCTTGACGAAATTAAACATTTCTAAATAATTCAAAACAGCTGAAACGTTACACTGCTTTCTCTATATTCTATTTTGTGATTAACTTCCTAGTTTTTTAAAAATTAAATTCATACGTGACTTTGACAATGACTGAGACTACGCCCCGTTTTGGAAAGCCAATTTTCTTACTCCAGATGTTTAAAGTCTTAGAACTTAGCCAAATCCCGAGCTCCGAAACCGGGTCTTAATGTTTTAATGTTTAAATGTTTGAATGTTTAAATGTTTATATGTTGCGCATTTACGGCGAAACGCGGTGATAGATTTTCATGAAATTTGACAGGTATGTTCCTTTTTTAATTGCGCGTCGACGTATATACAAGGTTTTTGGAAATTTCGCATTTCAACGATAATATAAAAGGAAAAAGGAGCCTCCCTCGTACGCCAATATTAGAGTAAAAATCAGACTATAGAATGATTCATCATAAATCAGCTGACAAGTGATTACACAGATGTGTGGAGAAGCCAGTCTATTGCTGTATTTCCATATAGGTCTATAGTTTCAATCAGCTACTTGTGGATGAGAATACTGCGTGAGGTCTACTGTTCACAGAACTACTAGTAGGGGAGAGTTGAAAGAAGGTATTTGACTTACATGAAACATAGGTAATTTGGTTGGTTATAAAACTTACATAAGGCAACTTATATAATCGTTGAGGTTTAGAATTAGATTCCATCAGTTCCTCCTGTAGCATTTCCTTGGATAATGCCTCCTTATCTTTGTTATCATCTGAAAAAATAGAACACTTAATATGAAAGTATATCTGAGCACAAACTATCTTGATTGGAAAAGATCTATCTTATCATTCATTCTTCTAATGAATGTATGAGTGTACAGTCGAATCCCCGGTTGCACAAAAGCCTGCCTGTTAAGTTTGTGCAAAGGCTAAAAATAAACTTTCTAATGGTGATATTTCTCAAAGTTATTCGATTTGTATACTATCAAGCTATCAAAATGTAAAAGTTTTTTCAGGAAAACATTTTTTCCGATCGTTACTTTTTAAGATATGAGCGCCTAAAATTTAAAAATTTAGGACAGAACATTTCAAATTCGGTAAGAGATAAATCCATGAGATTCAGAGGATAGATTCTTCATGGTATTGTTGAAATAGTAAAACCAAAATTTTCTGAAAATATCAATTTTTGAGAAAGTTATTCAATTTACCAAACATGCCAAAAAAAACTTAACTAAAAGTTATTTTTGGTCATATTTAGTAAATTAAATAACTTTCTCAAAAATTGATATATTCAGAAATTTTGGTTCTACTATTTCAACAGTACCATGAAGAATCTATCCTCTGAATCTAATGGATTTAACTCTTACCGAATTTGAAATGTTCTGTCCCAAAAATTTAAATTTAAGGTGCTCATATCTCAAAAAGTACTGATCGGAAAGAAATGTTTTCCTGATAAAACTTGTACATTTTGATAGCTTGATAGTATACAAATCGAAAAACTTCAAAACATATCACAAGTAAAAAGTTTATTTTTAGCCTTTGAACAGCCTTAAATTTTGATCGTGATTGATTTCACGAGAACCAATCAGAGAAGGCTTTTTTGATAAGACGGCTTATCACTATTAAATCACTATTAATATTTAACCGGCTTTTGTGCAACCGGCACCAAGGAGACCAGAACATTAGAAAAAAGGTGGAGAAGGGGAAGTAGGATGTAGGGAGGAGGAGAAGAAAAAAAGGAGGATGAGAAGTAGGAGAATGATTGATAGCAGGTGAGGGTGGATGAGGAGGAGGAGAAGAATGAAAAGAAGGTGATAAGCTAATAAAAAGTTCTACCTGATGAATCCTGAATTGAAGCTGCTTTCTTCATTTTCTGTTCATCCTCGGTCTGGAAGAATAAAAAATAGAGGATCTTAAAAATGGAAAAGAAAAAATATGGATCACGATGAAGAATGTGACGAAAATCACAGTAAACCATTGATAGGCTCATCCAAATACAAATTGCATGCTCAATAGAATAGGATAAAATAAGGATTCAATTCACTTGCCATCTTAGGACAATATTGATCAATATTATCGAATTCAATTTAAACTTCATTCATCGGATCTATTCAAAATATCGGGGTGCCGAGCTTCGCTCGTTATTTATTTTTCCTACAGTTACGTTGAAAAGTGGCCATTGCTGCACTGATTACAGAACGCAAAGAATCACTTTTCCGCTCTAGTGCGGGAAAAATTTTTCTGCACTCCAGATTTGCAACATAGCAACGCAAAATACTTAGTAGGTTATATGGAGCAACAGTGCAGCAAAATCAAAATGAAGTTGGTAACAGTGACTGCTGTGGCTGCTATAGTGAGCAGAGGTGCAACCAAGCACAACGCGCTAATTATTATTCATTATATATTATAACCAACGACAACGAGGACTTTAGGATTTTAGGATTAAGGTTTTTATCAATAATAAAATTACACAGAAAAACATTTGATGCATTTCAGGCAATTTTACCCATAATTACCCACTTTTCATATTCAATGGTAACTGTAGGAAAAACTTAATGTGAAATACGTGCGCAAAGTTCCTCTGCTGCACTCAAGAAACCATTCCGCCCTCGCCTACGGCTCGGGCGTAAACGTTTCTTCCGGTGTAGCAAACTGTCACTTTGCGCACTAGTTGCACAAATAACTATATAGATCTTAAAAATGGGAAAGAAAAAAATGGAACAAGATGAAGAATATAACGAAAATCTCAGTAAATCATGAATAGGCCACATCCAAATACAAATTCCATGCTCAATAGAATAGGATAAAATATGGATTCAATGCACTTGCCATCTTAGGACAATATTAATCAATTATTGAATTCAATTTAAACTTTATTCGAGCTTTGCTCGTTATTTATAAACTATTGATAAACAGAACACAATTCTTTGAAATGATTGGGGAAAGACAAACAGGCACAGCCCAAAACTGTTTCTTCCCCGAATTTTTATTTAAACACTATAAAAATTCCAAAAAGTAGGTTATGTTCCATACACTTGAATTCGGGTCCAATTTTCAGTCCAAACATTTTGTAAACACGATATGGACGGCAGGATAAACCTCCACCAAATATGTAAGCAATATGTGCCTTCACCGAGTAGGTAAGGGTGGGAAAATGAAAAACAATTAATGATCGAACTGGTTTTGATAATTGAAACAAAACAATAAATTATTAGTACAAAAATTAGAATTATAAGTTTTAATTTAGATTGTTTACAAACCAAATTGAATAACTAAATAACACTCACTGATTACTTAAAACTGTAAAATAATGATAAACTTTGAGAATTATGATATAGGCCTACTCTTCTTTAGAATGATATACCATGTCATGTCAACAAATCAGATTATTTTGATCAAATCGATTAGAATCTCCAGATTAATATTTCTCGTTATAATGGCAGTGTTCGATTAGCAATGGTATTGCTATTCTTGTCTATCATTCAACAAAGCGGATAGTGCTATCTCTTTCACGCTCTACTCTGTTGAAAATCGTTTTTTAACAATGTAGAATTGATAATTAATTAACAAAATATTTCATCTTAATTATGAAAATTCATTATGAGATCATTGAAAAATATAATTTAATACTTAATAAAATATAATTGATTATTTTAAACGAGAATCAACAGTTAATATTACATCAATAAACTTGTATCAGCTACCGTCTATAGAAGGCATATTGACAAGACAGAGGATGGGCAACATTGTTCTCCTATCTTTCTCCACTGTCATTATTTATTTATTTATTTATTCATTTATTTATTTATTATCACATTGTGTACAAGTACTTAACATGAGGAAAGGCACAACAGGCTCATGCCCAAAACTGTCCCATTTCCAATTTCTACTATAATGTCCAAATCAAAATGTTGGTTATGTCACTTTCACTTTTCAAAATACAATTTACGCTCTTCAATACTCAGCTAAACGAGCAAATTTTGAATCGAAATCATATTTAGTCTAAAATATCAAAAAAATCTAGAACAGTAACTTATTAATTATTTATAAAATTTTAAAAATTTTAAATTATAACGTGGACCTCACTATATAATTTGTATTTTTATATGGTGAAGTCTAACTCAAATTGTAACTTCACTAACCTTAAAAGCATAGTTGTTTGTGCTGAACAGAGGTCCTGGTTTCTTCACATCAAGACGCTCCCGTCTCTTGAAGCCCCAACCCATGGCTGGGTCCAAATCACTCAAGATTTCCGATAGAGCTTCTTCTTCTGCCTCTTCTATAAAAGAAAAACACACAATTTTGATAAAACTCATACAATCATTGTGTACGTTCTGTGTACAGTAAATTGTTCCAGTTCCAATCGTAAATTGTTCCATCACGTGACTATAGTTCCCCAAGCGAAAATGGGTCTCTCAAGGTCGAAATTTCCTCTTGACACCACCACCCGTCTCTACCAACACTGTTGCCACTTTGTACTAAGGGTGGCTAGTAAGAGAGAAAGTGAATGTGTGTGAGAGAGAGAGGGTGTGAGAGTGAAGTATTGTTCTTGTGAGAAGTATTGTTTGTTTTCTCTGGATTGTTGACTATGACGAGGACAATATAGTTCACAGTTTTACAAATGTATTGTACATAATGATTATATATTATAAATAATACATAAAACTCTCAACAGCTGTGCTGGTGTTTGAAAAAGAATAGAAGCATGAAAAGGAGTTGGATAAGTTGAAATGTGAACAGACCGAATAATAAGGATATCAATGAGTTTTTCTAAGAAATATAATAATCATTTTCTCACGCATAAATGAACAATTCTGGAAAACACTATGAATATTTTCAACCTTTCAACACAGACAGTCCAAAGCATGGATGAAGTGTGATGGGAATCAAATGAGAATTCATGCAAATTGAAAAATGCAGAGTGAAGTGGACACTACAAGAATATCAAATAAAATAAATAAAATTACATCACTCCACTTCCAAATGATTATTATTAAAGTCTTCAAATAACCTTTATGAAGTAATAGCTCAGTTCATAAATAGTTGCATTTATAACGAAAAATCTAATCATGATTATAAAATTGGATTTCTTGATGTCATGACTCTAGAAAGAGTTATACATTATACATAACAATATTCTTTCCTCTATTTCATGTGTTGAAGAAGATAGTGGAGGAGGAGAGGAGGTAACGGGGGATGTTATTGTTCTTACTTAAAAGAATGACACAATAGAACTTTTGAACCTGACGTGCTCAAAAGAATTTGTGACGGTAGTGACGGAAAAGAGGAAGAGGAAATGGGAAGAGGAGTATGAGAAGGCAAGAGTGATCTTCAGGGTGTAGAAATATAGTCAATGTATCTAGACTGGTCGAGTGAGGGGTGGACAACAGTGGTAACATTGCTGTAGCCTTGAGAGACCCATTTTCGCTTGGGGAACTTTAGTGCAACATTTTCCCATGGAATGCCATTTCAAAATCGTTGGTTCAAGCTTTTGGCGCGCATATATAAAGTTGATTCACACTAAAATGTGTCGTTCACTAGCTGCATGAATGAAGAAAGGCTGTTTTACAAACTTACCGTCTAGAAAAGTGTGCATTTCTCTTATTCCATTACTCTAAAATTTTCTATAGAGGAAAATTCATTTAATGAATGGTTATCAAACATCATAATTATTGTTGGTTATGTATTCTATGGCTATGCTATGGCAAACAAACTATCAGCGCATGTGGAAAGAAGCAAGCAGACTATAGTGAGGTCCACGTTATAATGGCAGTGTATAAATATAGAAGAATAGTGATGCCGATTTTCTGCATTGATTAATTATATTTCTACACTGTCAAAAACATAATTGGCATCGTTGTGGACCTAGAAAAGGATAGTACCACCGGCTATGTAGAATGATAGACAAGGATAGCAAAACCAAAGTTGATCAAATACTGTCATTATAATGTGGACCTCACTATACAATAATCAACCAATGAGAGATCAGATAGTTGGAACTGTACCAGGCCGGACAATTTACCACGCTTCGACTGTGGGGCAGGAACTTAGAACTGGAACTGGTTTCTGGTACAGAATCTGTCAAAACTCTTCCCATGAAACGCGGAACTTTTAACCTGGTCAATTGTGAATCGGACAATTTACCACATTCCATGTACACAGAACGTGCCCATTGGGGCCCGTATTTGAATCTTATCAATATTATTGATCGACAAATATATCCTTAATCATTTGATTGACAAATATAAATACACAATTTTGATGAAATTCAGTCAATATCAATGTGAAGCAAGTGGACTTGTCAAGTGGATTTATTTAGCGTATGGTAGATACACAACGCATATAAAACTCATGAGTCTCAAATGCCTAGATATACACTGTATATTTCCAATTCTTTGAGATGTTGTGTAGTTTTCGGTGAGGAGAACATAAGTTTGTCTGACCGGCATTATTTGCTAGTCCATTTAGCGTTACCCAATGTGCACCATGGAGGCGAACTAGCTTAGTTACACATAGTTAAGTAGAAAATCTGATTGCTGGAACAATTTTGAGGTTAAAAAAGGTTGAAACTCGATTTTCAATTTATCTTTGGAAAATGGATTTGAATAAATTCAATCAATTTACTGAAAGTGTAAGTTTTTCCATTACAGAAAGGGCAAGGGGAGAAGCATTCTGTGACGTTTTATTCTGATTTATTCATTCATTCTTACAATAAGTAGTACACCATCGAAATGATAGGGATAGGAAAATTAAGGCTACCTTGTGATATTATTCCTCTCTGAAATATTAGATAGGTTAGACATGGTGCGAAATAGGAGTTACTGTTTAATTTTTACTTGGTTTATGAGAGACTGTTTTGATATCAATTAATTTACAGATGGAATTGAATAGAGAATGCATTTATTCAAATGCTCATTAATATATAATTATTATTTAACGAAAATCCTGAATAAATGCTGTAAATCACCCAGAGAGGTTATTGGGAGGTACCGGGTTCGATTCCCGGGCTGGCAAATAATTTTTGGATAGTAGTTCTCATCGAATTTCCATCTAGCTGTTAACCCTGTTGTCAATGTCTGCAGTAGCAGAAGTTTTCGGGGTGATTTACAGCATTTATTTAGGATTTTCGTTAAATAATAATTATATCAATTAATATTGTTTGTATAGATTATGATGTAAGTGAGAGTTTTCCCCTACAGGATAAGTTACAGAAGAAGCCGTTTTTACGTAGGCCTATCATTCTTCTATTGTATAATGTCTATTTGACAGTCAAGTGATTGGATTTCAACTTATATTGATTGAATAAATTTCATAGAAAGTGTGAGATTTCCTCTTACAGGAGTTGCTAAAGAAGAAGCTTTTGAGATGAAATATTTTTTAATTGTGTGATTTTCATTCGGCAATTAATAGTATATTTCGCACCTAGAGCGGAAAATGAGATTTTTCAAGTCCGAGGCCGTAGGCCGAGGACTAGAAAAGATTGAGAGCCGGAAAAAAATTTTGCCTGTGGTGCAAACGCTATTTTCCGCCACACACAAAAATAAACAATATATTTATATGAGAATAGTTGTTTACTAAGCACTTCCGAAAGCAGAAGTGGAAGGTGATAGCTCTAGCAAATCTGAGGTAATCTGAATATAGGAAATTGTCCAAGTATTTTTATTTTTTATTCTGATTTGTCTAAATAACCTAATAGATGATGTCCAGTTATGTGGGAGGTTGAGTTTATACTTTTTTATTCTTTCAAATGACAATAACATGATATTATTATAAATGTTTTAATTATTGAATAATGAACACAAATAATGAAAAGTTTTTTGATCAGCTGTTTTTTGATCACCTTTCTTAGTTCCAGGTTAGCGGCTGGAAAGGGTACTCTTTCCGGCCTAGGCCGGAAAGAAACCTGTTCTGACTTCAGACGAGAGTCGTCTGCAAACAATGTCTTTCAGATCTACCTACGTAAGGACTATAAAACACCTGCTTTCTGTGCAGTGTGGCGAAAATGATTTTATTCTAATTGATATCAATTGAATACATTTAAAAGAGATTGTACTATCCTCTTCCAGGATGTGCTGAAGAAGTATTTGGGAAATGCTTTTGTATCGCATAATTTCCACTTGACATTAGTATGTTATTTCCCTAAATAGTAAAAATTCTTAGTTACCAGTTACCAGCTTAGCAACATGTTTTAGCTAATGTTAGCTAAATGTTTTTTTGGGAGCAAATTTCAAACATAAATTCTATATTCACTTCAAATCACTTGAAAATGGCATCAATGTCCGAAACATGTTGTGATTAAATAATTCCAAAAAGGGTACTGAGATTTTTATTTTTCTTTCTATTTCTATAAAAAGTAGCCCTATACAGGAAAGAGATTCTATATTTGAATTGTTTTATGTGATAAATTACAATTTGAAGCAATTTTGGACATTTATAATAGTGAAGACAATTTTGGAAATGTTTTTTCCTGTGAAAATTGAGTTTCAACCTTCTTTAACCTCAAAGTTTTTCCAGCAATCGGGTTTTTTACTTAACTAGTAGTTCTGTGAACAGTAGACCTCACGCAGTATTCTCATCCACAAGTACCTGATTGAAACTATAGACCTTATGGAAATACAGCAATAGACTGGCTTCTCCACACATCTGTGTAATCACTTGTCAGCTGATTTATGATGAATAATTCTATATTCTGATTTTTACTCTAATATTGGCGTATCAAGGAGGCTCCTTTTTCCTTTTATATTATCCTTGAAATGCAAAATTTCCAAAAACCTTGTATATACGTCGACGCACAATTCAAAATGGAACATACCTGTCAAATTTCATGGAAATCTATTACCGAGGTTCGCCATAAATGCGCAACATATAAACATTTATACATTAAGAGAAATGCCAAACCGTCGACTAGAATCTTAGACTTCACTTCGCTCGGTCAACTATGTGTAACGCTAATTCGCCTCCAAGGTGCACATTTGGTAATGCTAAATGGACTAGCATATAAGTGTGAGTTGAGCCTTAGTCACTAATTTTGCATACTTGAATACACAAGTTGTTTCATGATGATGAATTCTCTTACCTTCATTCTTAGCTGATCCACTCTTATCAGGCAGATAGACCATGCCACCTTCAGTGTATCCTCTAGGCTCCAGATCAGGCAGAGGTTGTGGCTCATTGAGGGACTTCTGGTAATCCAGACCATACATCAGACTGTTACTCGATGCCTCCCGACCAGCTGGGAAACTGTCTCTTGTCTCAAAGCCATGCCTGAACTTGTCAGGAGTATTGTAATCCTGGTTGAACCCGACAGGAACCTGATCCTCAAAGAGCGATATCTGCTCCATGGGGGCCTGATCTGCTACGAACTCTGGAATAGGTTCCCTCTTGAACTGCTCTGGGTCCTCTGGATATTCCTTTCCAGAGAATATGTCAGGGAACAGATCTTCATAGGCCCTCTGGGGCTGTTCCATCTGCAACTGTTTCCTCTGTGAATGTGTCCTCCGGATCTGTTCCCTGTAGTACTCCTCCGGACTTCCACTAAATTCCTCTCCAGGGAACCGTTCCACCTGGAACGGCATCCCAGGGTACCAATCTTCATAGGGCATATCCCACGAATACGGTTGCTCCAACGACTGCTGTCTCAAGAACACTATTTCTTGAGGGGTAAACTCCTCCTGATCATCTTCTGGACCTTTTGGGTAGCCTCTGGGATCAGACGAAAGCTGATGTGGACCACCATGATGTCTCTGTTTCCTGAACATTGGGTTGGTCAGATCTTCTGCTGTCAATCCTGGGCTGTTTCTGATGCCATGGAAATGGTTTGGTGTGTTGTCCAAGTCCACCAGTGGTCCAAAGCCTGAAAATGATAGTTCATTAGAATTTGCTACACCTTGGATCAATAACCAATAATCAATGATCTTTATTCTTGTCATCGAACATTACAAATAATGTTATAAACAAAAGTCATGTGAAGATAATACATAGCATTGCATATACTAACATTATACCGTACTGCTAACACATATATACATAACATTAAACATGAACACATATGTACACATGTATATACATATATAAATATACAAATATAATATAAAACAGTCAGATGCTCACGTTATGACTTAGGTATTTGTCAATTGTATAAAAAGCCTCTTTTTTGAGCCATGGTGCTACTGTAGATATGAACTTTTTTTGTGGTCATTTTTTATTGTTGTCAGTAATTTATTGAATGATAAGTATTGTTGATAATTATAGCTTTTGAATGTTTTTTGCAGTCTGATATTTGGGGTAATTAGGTTATTTCTATTTCTAGTTCTATGTTCATGCTGTTAATAGAGTTAGGCTTTTTAACATGGACCAGGTTACAATAAATTAATGTGCATTGAAGGGAGAGTCATGATTCCAAGCTCGATAAAACTATTTTTACAGCTTTCAACACTCCTTAGACCAACAATACAGTGAATTGCTTTTTTTGCCAAATAAATTCCTTCTTCATATCACTTGAGTTACTCCAAAGACGGAGCCCATAATTGAGATGGGAATGAAACAAACCATAGTAAGTCAGAGTAAGTACCTCCCTACTGACACAACATTTTATTTGATGTTGCTTTCCATGACAAAACACTATATAATAACTCTGTTGTAGTTCTGACACTGTGTTACTTGTGAATATTTGGCCACCCACATTTTGGCCACACAGTCCAACCCTTAAGAGCAAGCGTCCCTGGTGTCAGGCTGATGAAGCTCCTCTTCAGGAGTGAAATGCATTCCTCAATACTCCAACAAAAGTAAGTGTTTTTCAAATATTCACAAGTAACACAGTGTTTGAGTGAAACAGAGTTACAACATTTTAGTTTTCTTAGTAGGTACATAACTCTGGACAATTTCTTACACAGATACTCTATGTGGCTACTCCAACTCATTTTACTGTCTAGGACAAGACCCAGCAGTTTAATCGGCTTCAGGTACTCCTGGTGCTCACTGCTTAAATGATTTCTAAGCGTGAATAGAATATTTTCTGTTTTACTCTCATTGAGAGTCAAACAATTAGCAGCATACCACTCTCTGCAGCGCTCAACCGAGGAGTCAAGCCTATCAAGTACAGCCTCTACATGCACTTACTGGATAATGCTGTATTGCATAAGGTGAGCAAATTACTTGTGTATTTTTGTAGTGGAATCAACCTCTCAAGGTTCATAGTACACATATGAATACAATAATGATCTCATGGAACCTGTACTATTCCAAAGTCTTCCCTAACAGAACTGGCTTAAAATAGATGAGGGGCGGCTTTAGGCCCGCTGCAAAGTGGACCCACGTTAAGGCCACGAAAAGCAACCCACGCCGTGGGATGTTTTGTAAACCTTACTAATATATATATGATAATAGTGCGCGTACATGAGTTTGGTTGCAGGAGGATTGCAACCTTCAATGCTATATTCAATATTCAGTTCCATCACAGCGTCTGATTTCGCATGAACTACTGTGTTCACGTTCTACAGTTTGTAGGATTATAATGAAATTGTGAATCTAATATCAGTGATTGAGATAATAATAGAGCTCACTTATAAATTCAGTCACTTCATTTACTCCTGAAAAATAATTAATTTATTATCATCAAAATGAAGGGGGTTGTGCAACCATGCAACCTTAACACGTAGAGAAAAGATAGCATAAGAAGATATCTCATGGTTTGTAGAATCCATTCAAAGTTTAGAAGCTTTGTAACTAGTAGTTCTGTGAACAGTAGACCTCACGCAGTATTCTCATCCACAAGTACCTGATTGAAACTATAGACCTTATGGAAATACAGCAATAGACTGGTTTCTCCACACATCTGTGTAATCACTTGTCAGCCACTGTTCAGAGTACAAAAATTCGATCAATTATTACCTTCAGCCGCTGGATACACAGCCTCAACCACCGTCTGCGCAGGTTTGTCCTTAGTCTCCTGACCGGACCTGAAGTTATCAGGCGTGTTGTAGTCCTGCCTGAAGTGGGTGGGTGCAGCTCGCCTGAAGGCTTCCTTGAAGGTCGTGGAGGCCTCTTCGTCCAGTGACCTTGAGGCTTCCTTGTCCAATGACCTTGAGGCTTCCTTCTCCAGTGACCTTGAGACTTCCTTGGTAGACGGTTGAGGAGCCTTCTTCTCTAGCAGGGCCGAGTATAGTGGCCGTGGAGCTTCCTTGTATAGTGGCCTTGAGGCATCTTTGACAGATGGTTGAGGAGCATTCTTCTCTAGCCGGCCGAGTATAGTGACCTTGAGAACTCCCTCCTCGAGTGGCCTTGAGGCATCTTCGACAGATGGTTGAGGAGCCTTCTTCTCTAGCAGGGCAGTGTATAGTGGCCTTGAATCTCCTTGTATAGTGGCCTTGAGACATCTTTGACAGACGGTTGAGGAGCCTTCTTCTGCAGCAGGGCCTTGTATAGTGGCCTTGAAGGTGTTTTGAGGTCGTTGGAAGGTGCAAAGACGGTTTCAGTGCCAAAGTGAGGTGGCACGGGTAGTTCTGGTCTGGTTGCTGCGTTGTCTGAAATGAATGCAAAGAAAATTGATTGATTTGGATCAATTTGAATATTTTTGGCTCAACTGACACTTAGGCGACTCAGGTTGAGGAGAGACTGGACTCTAGTGGAGAGCATGTGTTTCCAAATGGTGACACTCAGTCCAGTCGATTCTAGTCTCCGCGACGTCACCATTTCAAAACACATGCTCTCCACTAGAGTCCAGTCTCTTCTCCACCTGAGTCGCCTAAGTGTGAGTTGAGGCTTAGAGAAGAACAGAAAGTGGAGGAGGAGGAGGAGGTAGTGAAATGGCAAGAAAAAAGTGGATGTATTTTAAGCACATACAGAAAATGATGGAGAAGAAGAAGAAGAAGGAGAAGAAGAAGAGGAAGAAGAAGACAAAAGTAGAAAAGGCCTAGAACTAATGTGGGTATCAACCTCAGCAGAAGAACAAAAGCTCGCAGAAGAAGAGGAAGATGGTGGAGGAGAAGGAGATTGATTGATTGATTGATTATATGCCTTCATTAGGGCGGAGTTAGGACTCCTGGTCCTCTCTACCACACAACCCTGAGAGGGAGAAGGAGAGGGAGAAGGAGAAGAAGAAGAAGGAGGAGGAGTAGGAGGAGGATGAGGGTGACGAGGAGGAGGTAGAAGAGAAGGAAAAGGAGGGGAAAGATTAGGAGGTGAAGGGGAATAATTATTGGGAATAGGAGGAGAAGGAGAGGCGGCTGGTTGAGGAGGAGGAGGAGGAGGAAGATGAGGAAGATGAAAAGGAGGAGAAAGATTAGGAGGTGAAGGGTAATAATGATTGGGAATAGGCGGAGGAGGAGAAGGAGGAGTAGGAGAAGGAGGAGAAGTAGGAGCATTTGGAGGAGGTGGAAGAGGAGGAGGAGAAGGAGGTGGTGGAGGAGTATAAAGAGTAGTGGAAAGATCGAAGATAGAATAATGTGGAAGAATGTAGAATAGAAGCTTTAAAGAATTGAAAAAGTAGTGAAATATGAAGGTGCATACAGACTTGTGCACCACTACCACGAACACACATATCTCACTTTTCCTTCAGTTGATTCTATGCTCATTGCATCTCTATCTCACTGTTTCTGTACAAATACAGATTTAATATTTGATATAAATTTGCCGGCCTGATAGCCGAGTCGACTAAGGCGTTGCACCCTCAGTCTGCTAGTGCTACCTGGTCGTGGGTTCGAATCCCGCCGAATAGGTATGGACGTTGATCAAATCAAATCAAATCAAATCAAATCAAATCATTATTTGCCATACAATAAATACATATTCAAAACATAATAAAAGAAAATACATAATTTTATAATCAAAAGTATAAAATAATTAAAATAAAAATTAAGCATAAATAATACCAAAGTCTTCCCTAACAGAACTGGCTTAAAATAGATGAGAGGCGGCTTTAGGCCCGCTGCAAAGTGGACCCACGTTAAGGCCACGAAAAGCAACCCACGCCGTGGGATGTTTTGTAAACCTTACTAATATATATATGATAATAGTGCGCGTACATGAGTTTGGTTGCAGGAGGATTGCAACCTCCAATGCTATATTTAATATTCAGTTCTACCACAGCGTCTGATTTCGCATGAACTACTGCGTGCACGTTCTACAGTTTGCTGCTCTTATTATAGGATTATGATGAAATTGTGAAGCTTATATCAGTGATTGAGATAATAATAGAGCTCACTTATAAATCCAGTCACTTCATTTACTCCTAAAAAAATAATTAATTTATTATCAAAATGAAGGGGGTTGTGCAACCATGCAACCTTAACACGTAGAGAAAAGATAGCATAAGAAGATATCTCATGGTTTGTAGAATCCATCCAAAGTTTAAAAGCTTTGTAACTAGTAGTTCTGTGAACAGTAGACCTCACGCAGTATTCTCATCCACAAGTACCTGATTGAAACTATAGACCTTATGGAAATACAGCAATAGACTGGTTTCTCCACACATCTGTGTAATCACTTGTCAGCCACTGTTCAGAGTACAAAAATTCGATCAATTATTACCTTCAGCTGCTGGATACACAGCCTCAACCACCGTCTGCGCAGGTTTGTCCTTAGTCTCCTGACCGGACCTGAAGTTATCAGGCGTGTTGTAGTCCTGCCTGAAGTGGGTGGGTGCAGCTCGCCTGAAGGCTTCCTTGAAGGTCGTGGAGGCCTCTTCGTCCAGTGACCTTGAGGCTTCCTTGTCCAATGACCTTGAGGCTTCCTTCTCCAGTGACCTTGAGACTTCCTTGGCAGATGGTTGAGGAGCCTTCTTCTCTAGCAGGGCCGAGTATAGTGGCCGTGGAGCTTCCTTGTATAGTGGCCTTGAGGCATCTTTGACAGATGGTTGAGGAGCATTCTTCTCTAGCCGGGCCGAGTATAGTGACCTTGAGAATCCCTCCTCGAGTGGCCTTGAGGCATCTTCGACAGATGGTTGAGGAGCCTTCTTCTCTAGCAGGGCAGTGTATAGTGGCCTTGAATCTCCCTTGTATAGTGGCTTTGAGACATCTTTGACAGACGGTTGAGGAGCCTTCTTCTGCAGCAGGGCCTTGTATAATGGCCTTGAAGGTGTCTTGAGGTCGTTGGAAGGTGCAAAGACGGTTTCAGTGCCAAAGTGAGGTGGCACGGGTAGTTCTGGTCTGGTTGCTGCGTTGTCTGAAATGAATGCAAAGAAAATTGATTGATTTGGATCAATTTGAATATTTTTGGCTCAACTCACACTTAGGCGACTCAGGTGGAGAAGAGACTGGACTCTAGTGGAGAGCATGTGTTTCCAAATGGTGACACTCAGACCAGTCGATTCTAGTCTCCGCGACGTCACCATTTGGAAACACATGCTCTCCACTAGAGTCCAGTCTCTTCTCCACCTGAGTCGCCTAAGTGTCAGTTGAGGCTTAGAGAAGAACAGAAAGTGGAGGAGGAGGAGGAGGAGGAGGAGGAGGTAGTGGATGGCAAGAAAAAAGTGGATGTATTTTAAGCACATACAGAAAATGATGGAGAAGAAGAAGAAGAAGGAGAAGAAGAAGAGGAAGAAGAAGACAAAAGTAGAAAAGGCCTAGAACTAATGTGGGTATCAACCTCAGCAGAAGAACAAAAGCTCACAGAAGAAGAGGAAGATGGAGGAGGAGAAGGAGATTGATTGATTGATTGATTATATGCCTTTATTAGGGCGGAGTTAGGACTCCTGGTCCTCTCTACCACACAACCCTGAGAGGGAGAAGGAGAGGAGAAGGAGTGGGAGAAGGAGAAGAAGAAGAAGAAGAAGAAGGAGGAGGAGGAGGAGGATGATGAGGGAGACGAGGAGGAGGTAGAAGAGAAGGAAAAGGAGGGGAAAGATTAGGAGGTGAAGGGGAATTGGGATTGGGAATAGGAGGAGAAGGGTAGGAGCTGGAGGAGGAGGAGGAGGAGGAGGAGTTGGAGTGGGAGGAGGTGGAGGAGTAGGAGAGGGGGCTGGTTGAGGAGGAGGAGGAGGAGGAGGAGGAGTAGGAGGAAAAGGAGAAGGAGAAGAAGAAGAAGAAGAAGAAGAAGAAGAAGAAGAAGAAGAAGAAGAAGAAGAAGAAGAAGAAGATGATGATGAAGAAGAAGAAGAAGGAGGATGATGGTGAGGAGTCGAGGAGGGGGAGAAGGAGGAGGATGAGGAGGACGAGGAGGAGGTAGAAGAGAAGGAAAAGGAGGGGAAAGATTAGGAGGTGAAGGGGAATAATTATTGGGAATAGGAGGAGAAGGAGAGGCGGCTGGTTGAGGAGGAGGAGGAGGAGGAAGATGAGGAAGATGAAGAGGAGGAGAAAGATTAGGAGGTGAAGGGTAATAATGATTGGGAATAGGCGGAGGAGGAGAAGGAGGAGTAGGAGAAGGAGGAGAAGTAGGAGCATTTGGAGGAGGTGGAAGAGGAGGTGGAGAAGGAAGTGGTGGAGGAGTATAAAGAGTAGTGGAAAGATCGAAGATAGAATAATGTGGAAGAATGTAGAATAGAAGCTTTATAGAATTATAATTTATAAATTACATTATAAATTATAATAATAAAATAAATAAAAATTGAAAAAGTAGTGAAATATGAAGGTGCATACAGACTTGTGTACCACTACCACGAACACACATATCTCACTTCCTTCAGTTGATTCTATGCTCATTGCATCTCTATCTTACTGTTTCTGTACAAATACAGATTTAATATTTGATATAAATTTGCCGGCCTGATAGCCGAGTCGACTAAGGCGTTGCACCCTCAGTCTGCTAGTGCTACCTGGTCGTGGGTTCGAATCCCGCCGAATAGGTATGGACGTTTGATCAAATCAAATCAAATCATTTATTTGCCATACAATAAATACATATTAAAAACATAATAAAAGAAAATACATAATTTTATAATCAAAAGTATAAAATAATTAAAATAAAAATTAAGCATAAATAATACCAAAATCATAATTAGATTCTCAATGGTAATCCGGCATCACCAGCAAAAGGAATCAAGCCTTGCCCGCTGGTGAGAGTTGCAATCAGCTAGTTACATTGGTTGTTTCCTAGTTTTATACAATAATAGAGAAAAAAAAATAATCCACGCTTTAAAATATGCTTTGAAAAATTAGATTATGCCTTCAATTGAAAAGAAATAGTTTTCTCTTATCCAATTTTTTGTATTTTGTAATTAATTTTTGCTTCCAGATCAAAAGGCAATTCATTTATGAATCTTGTACTTATAGAAATGAGCTGTCTTCTAACTACTGTTAGTTTTGTTTTATAAATTTTATATTTATAGGTTGTATTTGGTCTTAAATCATATTGGACTATATCATTCAATAAAAATTTGTTTTTATACTTTATTATATATTTTGCTAAATTTTTCAAGTACAATTGCCTTACAGTCATCACATTAAATTCTTCAAATAGCAGATTCGTTGGATCATCTCATAAATCACTCTTGCACTTCCCATTACCCACGCACAAGCAAAAAGCCTATTGGTCATCATCCGCAATGAACAAAATAAGCTGAACATTAGCTGAAGAAAAGCGAAATGCTCGTGTTAGTGGCGCATACGTCTGTACCCACCTTTAGGTCATTACAATCATTGTAACAATGGGAGAAAAAGCGAATAAATTTAAATTCAAAACAGAAATAGAAGAATAAATAATTTTAAAGGCTTTAATAAGGGAGAGAGAATAACATTTCATCATTCAATAACATTTCATGAATCATAGGGCTGGTTCCCAAGCTCGGGATCTATAAGTTCGGGTTACAGAGTCCAGGACTAAAACAAGCGCTCGGGTCTAAACCGACTTTCTGAGTCACGATTTTATCTTCCAAACTCCGGGGTCTATTAAGCTGCGTACACATATTCGCGCTTCCAACCCGCACCGAGCACGCTCCTCCCTCGTACCGCCCTCGTACCGCCCTCGTACCGCCCTCGTACCACCATCGAACCACAGTCGCACCGCCCACGCACCCATCATGAACGTTACGGAAGATGTTAGATCTTCTCGCGTTCCCCAGTCGAACCACTGTTGCTCGCCGGTCGATCATCAATCGCTCTGCTGGAGTGACGTTCGGTTGCGGAGCAGAGCGACAGTCTGTACGCACCTTTAAGTTCTCGACCTATTTGAGTCCAGGAATTTAATGTAGTAAACATGAGGGAAATTCACAATATTTTGCTGTTGTATTGTTGGCATTATAGCGAAACGAAAACAGCTGATTGCAGCGGGATAATTCAAATGAGCATGCTCTCTAAACTATTTTGTAAAGATATGTTTCGATTTATATGTAGGCCTATTCAAAGCAAAACCTTTGAAAGGTGAATTAATGGACATTTTATTTTAAGTTATGCCATTATTGATAATTTATCCTAACCAGTGATTTTGGAATAAAAATTCCATTAGGCTATTGAGTTTGAAAACGTATTTGTTTTGAAAAAAAACTGGGATAATAATTTATCATTGTTATATTATTATTATTAATATGTTGAATATGACACTGATTAATGACATTCAGATTGGAATATAAATTCAAAGGCAATCCTTGTATTATTTTCCTTGAACATTTTCAGGTTGTCACAGTCGTAGAATAAGGTTAGTTTTCTATGCATAATTCTGATACAATTTTATTGCAAAATGAACTTGCAAACTATAAACTATGAATTTAGATGGACTAATCCAAATAATTTAGGTATTCCATGACACCTATTTGGGTTTTCATCTACTCCAAAACAATAACTGAATTGTGCTTGCTCAGTCAAGTCTAGAACTTGAATTTAAACCCTACCACAGTCGAGGGTTCAAAATCACGCTATTCCAAGTTCTGGACTTTTGCAAGCTCCAACCACCTACACCACAGTCACAGTGGTCCGCATATCTTCAACAATTAATTAATTCATAACAATTTTTTATAAATCCTAGACTCGGAAAGGGGCGAGAATCTAATTCAAGTCCTGGACTTATAAGCCCTTCACTCATAAAGCGAAATTATAAACTCCAGGGTCTAACATGATCTCTAAGCTCCAGAGTCTATTCAAGTCCTCAGCTACGTTGTTAACGCTCTGACTCGGGAAGCCAATTTTCTGACTCCAGAGTTTAAAGCCAGTTAAAGGTCTAGAACTTAGCTTAGCTCAAAAACAGGCCCATATAATTTTGAACAAAAATATTCAGGATATAAATTTTTACATCACGTACAAAAAATGAAACAAATTCGACTCAACTTACAAGACAAGACTCCTTCACTAAGCGCTCCTCCTTCCCTCCCTCTTTCTAGAGCAGCGTTCTCCTCCTCCTCCTCCATTCTGATGGCCACAGCCCTGTCCACCTCCTCGGGGGTGAGGGGTGGCATGTACACCTCGTCAGCGAAATCAGCGTGAGGGTTGACCCTGCTCGGAGTGAATTTCACGTAAGCCATGTTTCTGGGGTCCATGTCCATCTGCAAGAAGAGAAAAAGTTGCACAAATATCCGACTGCTGGTAAAGCTTTAATTTTCGTTTGTGCGTAAACTTCTGCAGTCGACGACAAGCATTGTTGTCTGAAGACATTCATATGGTCCAATTTTCAAGTCTGCTAAAACTTTTAAGACTCAAGTCTGATCCAATAACTTTACTTTATTTGGGTTTACTATAAAATAATCAAAGCATTATGAATAACTAGCAGGTAACCCGTGCTTCGCAAGGATCTATTTAAACATTTGACGTAATGAAATCCAGAAGAATTGAAAATAGGCCTATAAGAATCCTCGGTTGATTAAGAATTTATAAGCAGCATTTCAAGTAAATCAGTCCAGTAGTTCAGACGTGATGATGCGTCAAACATAATTTTCGTTATGGCCAGTTTAAGCCAGTTATTTCCTCTATTATAGTATAGAATATGATAGATAGATGGATATATCATCCATCTATCGATCATCTTCTATACTATAATAAATGAAATGAATGAGAATAAATTTTGAAAGGTTTGAGATATCGATGTGCGGTTTTCACCATACCTTTTCTCTGGAAATCCTGTATCGGAATCATGTATCATATGACCACCTTTCAATTAAAAAAAGAAGTTGGATTCAAAATTGCGGTTCCAAAATGGCGGGAAAAATTTGGGTGCGACGGAAAACCTATTTTTATCATTCGAAAAGGATCCCCAATCTAATACCTATCTTCTAATTTCCCTTTTAAGAGAAATGTTTTGCTGCTTACTTACAACAACTGAAAGCATGACAAATAATTGAAAACTTGATATAATCCAATATTGTAGAATTTGAAATAGGTTTATAACCTTCCTCTGTTAAGCAAGAATCTATGTTCAAAATTTCAAGTTAATCAGTCCAGTAGTTCAGACGTGGTGATACGTCAAACATAATTTTCCTATACTTTACACATGTATACGTGTATAATCCGTGTAATAAAGCAATAATAGAAACAGATGTTCCTTTTTTAATTTCGACCATATGATTTGGTGATTTTTTTTATGAAATCGTATGTACCATTAATGAAGTTTGAACATTTATTCTGAATAATCTAGAAGGAAAATTGAAATTTGGGCTTCCAGGTGCACGAGATTGATATTTTTAGAATCTATGTTCAAAATTTGGAGATCTGAATCATTCCCGTTTTTCTGGTATGCAATCCACAAGTTGACATGTTTTGATGCGAACAAAAGAGCACACGAACACACGAAAAAACACAACCCCACTCTGTCTTATATAGATATCAACATATTGCCATTTAAAAGAAAAATTCAACCTCCCCCATTGAAACATAATAATATCAGGGCACCGAGCTTCGCTCGTTATTTGAATTTATTGATAAGCAGAACACAATTCTCTAAAATGATCGTGTTTATATTTTACAGCTGGCTATACGTCAGCTTATGAATTTCGGGGATGCGATATTTTGATTTTCCACAGACTCACTCGCTTTCTCACTTTTTTACTATCCACAGACGACGAAAGTCTCAGCTGTTTCAGCCAAGGATGAATTATCCTCTTAATGTCGTTCAGCGAGTTTCCCCAAGGATGAGACCTAGTGCCATCGAATTTTTATATCATAAACCTACAATGTTCCAAATTTCGTGAAAATCGTTAGAGCCGTTTTCGAGATCCGTTGAACATAAATAGCCAGATAACCAGATAATCAGATATGAAAATATAAACAGATATAAAGAAATAATAATAATTTATTCGACCAAAAACAAACATTGTACAAATTGAAATAAAATAACATAACTGGTGTAGCAAGCACCCACGCATTCACAATACATGTCATCATAGTCACAGATCATCATAGTCTAAATGAAGCCCCAAAGGTAATCCTGTGTGGGGCCTTTCTTCGTATATTTAATCACAATAGAAAATGATCAAACAAAAGATAGAAAAAAATGAAAGAAGGAATATATAGAGTGTTACATTAATAGAAAATCTTAAGAAACTACAAAATTTCAAAAAAGAATCAAGAGAAAAAAAATTGAATCTAAAATAATAAATCATATTGCTCGCTTAATATGATAGGATAATTGAACAGAATCTTCCAGGTTATTTATACTCTGTACAAATTAGCTTCAGACTTGGAGGAATATGCGGCACAGAGAAATGGAGGGAGATCAGTCAATTGCAGTGATTAATAGTCATAGGTAGAAGAGCAGTTGCCAATTTGTCGATTAGAGTCTTTCGACTGAAGGATTCCAGACAGGAAACTCCGTAAGTTTAACATGAAGGCTTAAATACTCACGAGAAATTAGAGGAATGCTCGGCGGTTATAACGGCTACTTCTCAGCAGTTGTATCCCTACCTCTGTATGCCTTCTCTGCTGCGCATGCCCCTCCCAAGTCAAAAGTAGTTTTGTACAGAGTATAGACAAATTGAAATCCACTCAATCTGAGATCCTGACCTGTCGTGGTCGAGGACGGCCATAATCCAAACCCCACCTCTAATTGGGTCCACATATCACAGATATTCATGAACGACATGAACTACAGATTAGAATGAGAGAGAATAAGAATTAACAATCAATTAAAGAATTATGCTAGAATTGACTTAGTCCAGTTACTATATACATTGGTGCATGCAAATTTATATCGTAGTTATGATTTTGTAACATATTATTTGGGTACATTAGAGAAGTTTAGAACCAATTTCTTAATGCAAAATTCCCTTGTGCCAGATACAGAGTGGCCCATAACCTTGTATTTTCGGCTCATTTTCCAGTTTTCAGCTATTTCTGCCAAATCTCGTAATCGGACAGAACAATTCGCTCTCGCCTTTTTTCTAGAATATGAAATTCTGAATAAAATGAGATCATTCGGAACTCTCTATCTCCAATGTGTACTGAGTTATGATTTTTCAAAAATGAGTGAAATTTGAAGAGAAAATCAATTTTTGATGAATTTTAGATTTTGATCAACAATATTTTCCGATTGCTACCATTTCTATGTATGATTCAAAATCCCTCTGGGCGTATTTTTGTGCTCTACAATCTGAGATCAGATAGAGCGCTCTATCTCGAATAGATTTCCAGGTACACCCTGACAACAATGCTTCTTGTATTGTGAAAAACACCTAATTTTCAGCTTCAACCATAATCACCAACTACATAGTCTTCACATTGATATTTCGCACAATCACATAAGTTCATAAGATTTTCTCTTCAAATCTCACTCATTTTTGAAAAATCATAACTCAGTACTCATTGGATATAGAGTTCCGAATGATTTCATTTTATTCAGAATTTCATATTCTAGAAAAAAGGCGAGAGCAAATTTTTCTGTCCGATTAGGCCTACGAGATTTGGCAGAAATAGCTGAAAACTGGAAAATGAGCCGAAAATACGAGGGTTTTTGGGCCACTCTGTATCTAGCACAAGGAAATTTTGCATGAAGAAATTGGTTCTGGACTTTTCTTATGTACCCAAATAATATATTAGAGAATCAGAACTACAATATAAATTGCAAGCACACCCCCTTTTTTATGCGGGGATACTGAGGAAGACCATCCACAGATTCAGGATTCTGAGGACACTGGTCGACAAGGGATGTCTAAGGATTGTCTACTTCTCTCTAGCACAGTCCCTCATGCTGTATGGGATTGTGGGATGGGGAGGTGCAAGCTTCTTGCACATCGAACCGCTCCTCAGGGTACAGAAGCTGATCATGAGGGTCATCAACCAGAAGCCTCCACGCTATTCATCAGACCAGCTATTCAATGAGTTTGACGTGATGGATTCAAGACAGCTTTACTCCAAGGAGATACTATGCAGATTGCACAAGAACCCAACAACATTTCAAACCAGAAACCACAACCACAACACCAGATACAGGAATCTTCTCATCACCAGTGTTGCAAGGAAGGCACTATACCAGAGACATTTCAATCACTTAGCACCAAAATTATATAATCTACTTCCTGCAAACTTTAAACAGATTAATCTTCCTAGAAAGTTCAAAGCAATAGTACACAATTGGTTGATGAGCAATAAAGGAAGACAGACATAGAAAACATTATTTCAAATAACAACTAACCACCTAATGACCTACTAAACACTAACTGATTGATAATACACACAAAAAACTAACAAAACCTACTCTAGAACATGGTACGCCATAGTGGAGTAGGTCAATTTCCACACAGAAAAAACTAAAAAAGTAGAGAACACATTATAAGAATCTTTTCTAACTAACTATTGTATGTAATATTGTAATTTATCTAATATTTTTGTAATTGATGTTGTAGTTTTTTTTGGGAAATAAACATTTATTTATTATTTACTATTATATTATTGACTTGACCAATTAGATTCCATAGAATAATTAGTCATGAATTGATTTAGAAAAGAGAGAATTCACTTACCTCGACTTCATTCTGAATAGCTTCAATAGCTGGATCTTGATTCTTGATCAGATGGTTGCAAACACTTCTGTCATACACGGTCCTGCAACAAATATGATATAAGATTAATTACATTCATTATTGAATGATGTCTCACTCAATATCTATTGATAACAAGAAGGTTATCACCTTAAGGTTCTAATTAAAAAATTGACAAACTGAAAACTTGACCTACTGGATTCTCAAAAAAAATTGACAAACTGAAAACGTGACCTACTAGATTCTCAAAGAATTTTGAATGGAATAATTATTACTAGTAGTTCTGTGAACAGTGGACCTCACGCAGAATTCTCATCCACAAGTACCTGAATGAAAGACCTTATGGAAATACAGCAATAGACTGGCTTCTCCACACATCTGTGTAATCACTTGTCAGCTGATTTATGATGAATATTTTCTATAGTCTGATTTTCACTCCAATATTGGCGTATGAAGGAGGCTCCTTTTTCCTTCTATATTATCCTTGAAATGCAAAATTTCCAAAAACCTTTTATATAGACTACGTCGACGCGCAATTAAAAAAGGAACATACCTGTCAAATTTCATGAAAATCTATTACCGCGTTTCGCCGCAAATGCGCAACATATGATCATATAAACATTTAAACATTTAAACATTCAAACATTTGAACATTAAGAGAAATGCCAAACCGTCGACTTGAATCTTAGACCTCACTTCGCTCGGTCAAATTAAACGAAAATCCAAATGAAATGCTGTAATTCACCCCGAAGACTTCTGACAACAGGATAAACAGCTAGATGGAAATTCGATGAGTGCTACTATTCAAAAATTATTTGTTAGCCCGGGAATCGAACCCAGTACCTGCTAATTGCCGGTCAGGAATGCTTACCCTCACACTAAACTGACAATCTCTGGATAGCAGCGCTCATTTTATACGAAGCCATAGCGGCCAGTCAGTCTACAGATGGAAATTAGGTACTGGAGATATTGCAATTATTCAAATAATGCTAATGAATTAATTATCATTATTAAACGAAAATCCAAATTAAATGCTGTAAATCCATCTAGCTGTTTATCCTGTTGTCAATATTTAGGAGGAGTCTTCGGGGTGAATTACAGCATTTAATTTGGATTTTCGTTAATAATGATATTAATTCATTAGCATTTGAATGATTGCAATAACTCAGTAATTTCCATCCGAATGAGTTCGTTGTAGTTCGGGCACTGTGTAAATATTTGAAAAACACTCACTTCTCTTTGAGTATTATCATAAAGAAACAATAGCGTAAGTAGATATCCCATGGTATAGGGCGTTTATGTCGCAACTTTTACTGTTATCTTAAGCCGATTACTGTTGATTATTGTCGAATTCTACTGTTTTGTTGGGATGAGAGTATATAAAAGGCACAATATGAGAGACTACCAGTGTCACACAGCTTCACGGGAAAGAATTACATGAACTATCGACTTGAGATAACAGTAAAAGTTGCGACATAAACGCCCTATACCATGGGATATCTACTTACGCTATTGTTTCTCTATGGTATTATGGAATGCATTCCACTCCTGAGGAGGAGCCTCATCAGTGGCTGATGAAAAGTAAGTGTTTTTTTTCAAATATTCACAAGTAACAAAGTGTCGGAACTACAACAAAGTACAAAATGATTGAGAGAGGAAAAATAAGGTTATCTTTGTGCCATTTCTACCCGGAGTTGAGATAAAATTGAAAATTCATTGATTGATAAGAATATTGATCAAATAGAAATGAATTTCAACTCAACGAGTCACACAGAATTGAAAATTATATATTACCCATGAATGAAAGATAGCCTAGATACGAAGTACGCTCCTATATCAAAACTGTATGAATAATGAAGGTAGGACGCTTCTTGAATTAAAATTATTTTTGTCATAATTTCTCCAAGGACAGTCTCATATATTGTAACTATTCATATTAAAAGATAATGTTCAAAAATACTGGAGTTATTATGTTTTAAAATACCAAAAATATTGTATATTAATAATTATAATTTATGTATAAATAAATAAATAAAAATAAAATAATATCGAGTGACCTGGTTGGCTCAAGGTCTGGTGTCAGAGTTTTCAGGTCGCAACTGATCAATTTCAGGGCCACTCACATGACCTAACGACTGCTTTTTAGGCAGCCAGGACCGACGGTTTAACGTGTCCATCCGGAACACGGGAGTGGCAATAATATTGCATAAGTAATGTGAATCATAGAGAAAATATAACATAAGAAGATATCCTTTGTTATATATCAAGTTGAGATGACACAGTATCATATTGTGTTGATACTGTATCATTTATAGTGATACCATTGAGAAAAGATAGCAAACGATATGCCATGGTATAGGGCGTTTATGTTGCAAATGTGAGTGTTAACTGAAGCCGATAGTCCTAGTAGTTGTTTTTGGTGAAGCTATGTGACGCTGGTAGTCTCTCATACTGTGCCCTTCTTACACTCTTACACTCCCAACAACACACTAATAATAGACAGTGTATAGGGTGTCTATGTTGCAAATGTGAGTGTTAACTGAAGCCGATAGTCCTAGTAGTTGTTTTTGGTGAAGCTATGTGACGCTGGTAGTCTCTCATACTGTGCCCTTCTTACACTCTTACACTCCCAACAACACACTAATAACAGACAGTAGTTGACAGTAATCGGTTTGAGTTAACAAGAATTCGGATTGAAATTTGGAGCATACTCAACACCATAATTTGATACAAAGCTACTAAACTTTGAATGAATTCTACAAACCATGGGATATCTTATTATGCTACCTTATCTCTATGGTACCACCATAAATGATACAGTATCACCGCACATGATACAACACCATAATTTGATACGAAGCTTCCAAACTTTGATTGAATTCTACAAACAATGGGATTTTTTCTTGTGCTATCTTTTCTCTATTGTATCATCATAAATGGCACAGTATCACTATACATGATTCAGTATCACCGCATATGATACAGTATCATCTCAACTTGATACACAACACCATAATTATATACAAAACTTTGAATGAATTCTACAAACCACGGGAAATTTTCTTATGCTATCTTTTCTCTATGGTATCAACCATAAATACCGCACATGATACAGTATCATCTCAACTTGATACACAACACCATAATTTGGCACAAAACTTCCAAACTTTAAATGAATTCTACAAACCATGGAATATATTATTATGCTTTTTCTTCTCCATGGTATCACCATAAATGAGGTATCAGCACACAAGATTCAGTATCACCACATATGATACAGTATAATTTCAACTTGATACAAAATCCCATAATTTGATACAAAACCAGCAAACTTTGAATGAATTCTACAAACCATGGGATTATCTTCTTATGCTATCTTATCTCTATAGTATCACCTTGCATAAGACAGTATCACGACACACATAATACAGTATCACACAAATGATACAGTATCATCTCAACTTGATACACAACACCATAATTTGTTGACCGAGCGAAGTGAGGTCTAAGATTCAAGTCGACGGTTTGGCATTTCTCCTTATGTAGAAATGTTTATAAGTTGCGCATTTACGGCGAAACGCGGTAATAGATTTCCATGAAACTTGACAGGTATGTTCCTTTTTTAATTGCACTTATTTCAAGGATAATATAAAAGGAAAAAGAAGCCTCCTTCATACGCCAATATTAGAGTAAAAATCAGACTATAGAATTATTCATCATAAATCAGCTGACAAGTGATTACACAGATGTGTGGAGAAGCCAGTCTATTGCTGTATTTCAATAAGGTCTATAGTTTCAATCAGGTACTTGTGGATGAGAATACTGCGTGAGGTCTACTGTTCACAGAACAACTAGTTACAAAGCTTCTAAACTTTGAATGAATTCTACAAACCATGGGATATCTTCTTATGCTATCTTTTCTCTATGGTATCAACCATAAATTCCGCACATGATACAGTATCATTTCAACTTGATACACAACACCATAATTTGATACAAAACTTCCAAACTTTGAGTGATTCTACAAATCATGAAATATCTTCCTATGCTATATTTTATCTATGATTTGACTTACCTAGACTTGAGTGCAAACAGTACAGCCTGTAGAATGCACTGAGTATAGGTGCTACTCCAATGATACTCTTTCTTTTTCAATCTATTCATCTCCTTTTCCAGTAAACCAAGGTCTCCTTCCGCAAAATCATATCTGTAAAGAATAGGAGTAATAGCCAATTTATTATTTGATTGATTGATTGATTGAGTACTTTATTTATGTAGATTACAATATATACTGGCTCATACACTTATATACAATAGCTTACAATACAGCAACATTATAGATGAATTTACATAATATAGACTAAGAAAATAATTATTGAACTGTATATGATATGAAAAAGCAATTTGTAATATAATAACTATAGATAATAATTATATTGTTATGCATCTACATAAATTGGCGGAGCTTTGGACATATCAATGTCCATTCTTCGGAAAGAATATTAAAAATATCCTCCCCACTAACTCTCTACAAAAACGTTAATTTCATTATTTGGAGAGAATCCAAATCGAAAATGGAAATTTCATTCATTCATTTATGTGACAAACAACACAGATGTGAAAACATTGTTAGATAAAAAAATACTAATGCCCGATTGCACAAAAGCCGGTAAAATTTTAACCATTATTAACTCTACGAGAACCATTGAGAGAAGGCATTTTTTTATAAGACGGCTTCTCCGATTGGTTCTCGTGGAATTAATCAGGATTTAAATTTAACCGGCTTTTGTGCAACCGGCACTAAGGCGATAATGATGATAATAATAGTCCAGTCAAATGCTCATTTATCAGGAAACAGCACCGAAAAAAATTTTCTCGTCGGCTTCATATGTATTTTGGGGCGCTGAATTCCGACACTGATGCTGACACGTCAGAGGGCGGATTCACCCCTAAAAACCCCAAATTTTGGGACTTTTTTCAATTTTTCCATTTATTTCGAAAACTTTGGGTTTTTTGAAAAAAGCATTCCCTAAAAAATTAAAGTCAATGGAATTTCCAATAAATTGAGTAGTCGCGCAGGATTCCACGATTTCTGGTTTCCGAGCTAACAATAGGGGAGCAGGCCAAAAAATAGCTCCATATGCCGTAATGTTAACATATCTGTACCTTTTTCTCAGGAACCCTTTGAGGTAGACGTCTAAAACTCTGTACAGTACTACTTACCGCTATTGTGAACACGGTAATGAGAGGTAATTCTTTCTTTATCGAGAGGTAATTTAGAAATAAATTTTGAATCCCATTTTATATATAATATGCCTTTTGTAATTCAATACTGTGTTTTCGAGCAGAAATTCACACACACAGTACTAGCAAAAATAGAAAACCATGTCCTACAGTCGAAATACAAATTTTCCATTTTTATAGCCAACCCAATCACCCAATTGGAGAGATTCCCGCCCTGTCTGTTCATATGATAAACGCCTCTTGTGGCTTGGCCCTTAACTAGAATTAACAATTT
This sequence comes from Nilaparvata lugens, assembly GCF_014356525.2. NCBI lineage: Eukaryota > Metazoa > Arthropoda > Insecta > Hemiptera > Delphacidae > Nilaparvata > Nilaparvata lugens. The sequence goes on along the minus strand of NC_052517.1, from coordinate 6,320,095 downwards.
CATCAACATTTATAACTCATAATTTCAAAAAAGTAGATGTAATCGGGCCCCTGGTGGAGGGATTCCAAGGTCGTCTCCAGGGAAAGTACTCTCAAAAGTTATCCTCCAGGATATTTTCAGATATATTCAAGGATATCCTCAGGGATGAGAAAGGAATAATGTAAAGCAGTGAAACTATCTTGGGAAGGAGTCAGTTGAAATTGAACAGATAACAGACTGCCATGTGACAAGGTGCTAAAATGTAAGGTTGATGGAATACAGTGACGGAGATGGATTCTATTAGTGTATCGAATGAGGAGCAGGAGGAAGAGGAGGAGGAGGAGGAAAAGGAGAATTAGTAAGAGGTGGAGAAAAAAATATTCTTCATTTTAGAAAAAAGTAGAAAAAAGAAGAAGTGATACAATAATTATTCCAAAAAGAGAGAGTAGGTGATGAAGATGATAGCTGGGAAGAGGAAGGAAAAGGAGGAGAATGATGAGGAGAAAAAGAAAAAAGGAGAGAAAATGAAGAGGAAATGAAATATTTCAAAAAAAGAGAGAAGGAGATGATGGCTGGGAAGTGGCAGGAAAAGGAGGAAGATGATGAGGAGGAAGAGATGGAGAAGAAGGTGGAAGAAGGTCGCGAAGGAGAAGGAGGTGTAGGTGGCGGTGGGAGAGTAGTCGTAGGAGGAGGAGGAGGAGAAGGAGGAGGAGGAGGAGGTGGAGGGGTAGGTGGAGGACGAGGAGAAGAAGAAGAAAGAGAAGAAGAAGAAGCAGAAGAAAGAGAAGAAAAACAACAAGAAAGAGAATCGTCTGTCTCTTGTAACAAGCTACTAAATTTCACCCGTAATATAAGCTATTACTACACTATTTTATTGTAACCTATACGGTTGCGTGATATTTAGCATACATAATACACTTGAGCACACCTCTATAGGGGAAATAAAACAGGAACTGTCATAAAGAATGCGAAACCGCATATCAATAAAATTCGAATCACATCCATAAAAAATCGTGGTGTCTTACTGTAATTTCTGCCATAGAATGTTGCTAAGGTAGAGTAATAGGCATAGTAGAGTAATAAGGAATAATGACCTACTAGAATGAAGACCTACTGTCAACATTGTTTGAATAGGTTGAGTAAGGGAGGAAAAGAAGAAGAAGAAGACGAAGAAGAAGAGGAGAAGAAGGTGAAGAAAGAGAAGTAGAAGATGAGGATGAACATAGAAGGGAATGGTGAAGAAGAGAAGAAGAACAAGAGGAGGAGAAGGTGATGATGCATGAGGAAGAGAAGAAGGCGTAGGAGAAGGAGGAAAAGGGGAAGAAGTTGAAAGAGAAAGAGAAGGTGGATGAGAAGAAAAAAGGTGATGATAAAAAGGAGGAGGAGTAGAAGGAGAAGAAGAAGGAGAAGGAGAAAGAAAAAAGAGAAGTAGAAGATCAAGAAGAAGTTGAAACATGGAAGGAGGTGATGAAGAAGAGAAGAAAGAAGAACAAGTGGAGGAGGAGGAGAATATAGAGGAGGATGAGATGAGGAGGAGGAGGAGGAAATCAAGGACAAGGAGGAAGAGAATGCGGAGCAGGAGGAGTAGGTGGAGGAGGAGGAATAGGTGGAGGAGGAATTGATGGTGGAGTAGGTAGAGGAGGAGAAAAAGGAAGAGGAGAATATGAGGAAGAAGAAGGAGGAGGAGGTGCAGTAGAAGGATGAAGAGAAGAAGAGGAAAAAGACCAGTAACGAGGGGAAGATAATACAGTAAAAGAGCAGAATATGTTCAAAGAAAAGAACAAGAATCTGAATAAAGAAGTCTAGAAAAAAAATGCTTTGAAAGAGAAGATAAGAATAATGAACGTTGTGAATAATTCATAGCACCAAGTTCAATTCTATGAATAAATTTTCAATTGATAACATGGCAAGGACATCTTTGATGTACAGTAGAATACATCAGAGATGTCAATGAATACATGAAAGCTGTCAAATGAATATATCAAAGAAGACAATGAATAAAATTGAGAAGGGAAAAGAGAATAATTCAACATCCAAGACAAGATAGAGAGAAAAGAAATACCATTATCAAATATTGTTCAAATTAATAATTGAATTGTATAATTTTTACTTTCCTGGCCCGAAACCATAGGTAAGGAAAGTATTGCTTTCCGAAAAAAATTAAGGTACCCCAATTTCTAAATTTCTATACGTTTCGAGGTCCCCTGAGCCCAGAAAAGTGGTTTCTGGGTATTGGTCTGTGTGTGAGTGTGTGTGTGTGTGTGTGTGTGTGGTGTGTGTGTGTGTGTGTATGAGTGTATGTGCGTCTGTGTACACGATATCACATCTCCCAATTAACGGAATAACTTGAAATTAGGAAATTAAGGTCCTTTCCCTATAAGGATCCGACACGAAAATTTCGATCAAATGCAATTCAAGATTGCGGCAAAACATGTTGTCAAAAACAGGGTTTTTCGCGATTTTCTCTAAAATGGCTTCAACGATTTTGATCAAACTCATGCATAGAATAGTCATTGATGAGCTCTATCAACTGCCACAAGTCCCATAGCTGTAAAAATTTCAGGAGTTCCGCCCCATCAAGGTGAAGTTTGATTTTAGATACCCAATTGTCAGGCTTCAGATAAAATTTAAACAAAAAAATCCAATTGGAAAAGATTGAGCACGAAAATCTCTACATTTAATGTTCCGTAACATTTTCACCTAAAATTAAAAATAAGCTCGAAATTCTAGAAAATGTTATTATTTCTATTGCAAACTGTTGGCAACTGTTGATTCTATTAAATCATTCACTATGAAGAGATAGCAGACTTCGTGCGTCTCCATCGTAATTGTCCTGTCACCAGCTGGCTTAGATCTTTGAACAGTAGACTTTAGATGCGCGGGAACACTAGCGTCAGGTGATCAATTTCACACCATATTTTTTTGTTATAGTCATTCAATCTCAGCCGTTCTCCATGCATGAAATCAAGCCGGTAAACAGCTGTTTGCAGAACACGTACAGACCAATACCCAAAAACCACTTTTTTGGACTCAGGGTACCTTGAAACGTATAGAAATTTAGAAATTGAGGTACCTCAATTTTTTCGGAAAGCAATACTTTCCTCACCTATGGTAATAGGGCAAGGAAAGTAATAATGATTATTGATTATGATTGTTAGAATAACTGTACCTGTATAGATCATCCTCTTCAACGTTGCCAAAAGTTCCGATACATCTTCCAAAAGCGTTGTCTGGAAAAATGAGAAACAAATTATCAACTTATCCTTATTTATCTATCAAAATACTCCTGTAACATAATCTGGCATATTATTTCCACTATCTCCACAAGCATTGAAACTACATACTTCTCATTGTCTAATAGTTTATAGTTAACTAGCCGTCAGGCTCGCTTCACTCGCCATATCCGTCTAGCCAGGGGGCTCCGACCCCTGGACCCCCAACTAGATCGTCCAAAAATGAGATCAGCGGGCTCGCTTCCCTCGCCTGCATTTTTCATTTGAGCAGGCTTCATTCCATAAGAAAGTCAAAGTACTTCCTAGCTCGATTTAGTCACCGATTAATTCCAATTATTTAGTGCTTATTTTCTGTCTATTACTTGATGAAAGAACTGAAAAAACGCTAATTTTAGGCGTATCTTTGGCGTTATTTCAAATTCCTACTAACACAACATTATTACACCCCAGCTGAGCTTCTGTAGTAAATTTGAACATTTTCTGTTCATTTGTTCTCGACAAAGCTGAGAAAGCCAAAAAAAAAAACCGCTGGAAAAACGCAGATTTTGATCTCGATAAATCTGAGAAAAAGCAAAATGAAAAACGCTAATTTTGGGCGTATCTTTGACGTTATTTCAAATTCCTTCTAACACAACATTATTACACCCTAGCTTAGCTTATGTATCAAATTTGAACGATTTCTGTTTATTTGATCTCGATAAATCTGAGAAAAAGCAAAATGAAAAACGCTGGAAAAACGCTAATTTTGGGCGTATCTTTGACGTTATTGCAAATTCCTTCTCACAACACCCCTATTACACCCTAGTTGAGCTTCTGTACTAAATTTGAACATTTTCTGTTCATTTGTTCTCGATAAAGCTGAGAAAACGCTAAAAAACCCTGGAAAAACGCAGATTTTGGGCGTATCTTTGGAAATTTTTCCAAATCCGTTCTTAATGCGCCTCTAAAGTGCCAACTGAACATACCTACCAAATTTGAACGTTTTTGGTAAGCAGATTCTTAGTTCTGCGAGTGAGTGAGTCAGTGAGTCAGTCAGTCAGTCAGTGAGTGTCATTTCTCTTTTATATATATATATATAGAAGATTTTTAGTTCTGCGAGTGAGTGAGTCAGTCAGTCAGTCAGTGAGTGAGTGCCATTTCGCTTTTATATAGATTTCAGGAACACTCTGTACATTATATTCATATTACATTTCAATTATTATGATAATATCAAATTGAATATCACATTCTGATGAAATAAAGTACTAGGTTAATTTATTATTTCCACAGGTTCCTGTACATTATAGTATTCATAATAACATTAAATTTACTATCAATTATTATAATTAATTAAATGAGTTATAACATTCTCTGATAAAATTATTAATTAGGTTAATCTATTAGCTCTACAGGTTGAATCACTTAGGCCATGTTTCAGGATTCCCTGTGTATGAAAGGTGCTATAGATCAACAAGTGTTTCATAAATTGCGTGTTAGCTAACGACGGAGGGGTATTTCCATTTCAACACCCCTTTCAACCACCTATCATCTGATAAACACATTGATCTCTCTCCCTCCCAGTTTCTCTTACTCGCTCTCTCACTCTCACTCTCACTCACTTTCTCTATCGGTCTCTCTCAATCTATCTCTCATTTTCTCTCATTGTCTCCCACTATTTCTTCTCTCACTCTCCCTCTTTATTCTCTCTCTCTCTCATTTTCTCTCACTGTCTCTCACTCTCTTTCATTTCCTCTCACTGTCTCTCACTCTCCCTCTTTATTCTCTCTCTCTCATTCTATCTTTCATTTACTCTCACTGTCCCTCTTTCATTTACTCTCCCTCTTCACTCTCTCTCTCTCTCTCTCTCTCTCTCTCTCTCTCTCTCTCTCTCTCTCACTCTCTCTCTATCTTTCCCGGTCGTGTGTTAATGGGAAGGATATTATTTTATATCCTTCTTAGAGAAGCGACAATTATTTGTTGAAACACCGCCGATTTATGAAGTTACATTACAATTTTATATTATCGTTATTCTAATTGCATTCTATATTTATGCTCATAGATTGATTATCTATACTTTGTGATATTCGTTGAATAACTAGCATTATCGTCATTTAATGTAAATTAGTGTATAAGCCAGTAAATATTGTAACATACATAAATAAATAAATCCAATCTAATCTAATCTCTCACTTTCTCTCTCTCTCTGCAATTCTATCTTTCATTTCCTCTTTCTGCCTCTCACTCTTCCTCTCTATTCTCTCTCTTTTGGTAGAGAGTTAGTGGGAAGGATATTTTGAATATTCTCTCCGGAGAATGAACATTGATATGTCCAAAGCTCCGCCAATTTATGTAGATGCATAACAATATTATCTATAGCTATTCCAAATTGCTTTTTTCATATACTGTTCAATAATTATTTTCTTAGTCTATATTATGTAAATTCATCTATAATGTTGCTGTATTGTAAGCTATTGTATATAAGTGTATTAGCCAGTATATATTGAAGTCTTTATAAATAAAGTACTCAATCAATCAATCTCTCTCTTTCTCTTCACTCATCTCTCACTCTATCTCTCTTTCGTTCTCTCTACTACTCACTCTTCATGTACCTACTTATCAATCACTCAATCTTCCTCTGTTTTTCCCCATTCCCCTTCTTCTCTCACTCACTCTGAATCTTTCCCACTCTCTCAATCTCGTCCTTCTCTGGGTCTCCCTTCCCACCTTTCGCTCCCACTTTCTCACTCACTCTCTCTCTCTTACATTTTCTCTTTCTTTTAATCACACCGTCCCGATATCACCTCTCTTTCTCACTCACTCTCTCTCTCTCTTACATTTTCTCTTTCTTTTAATTACACCGCCCCGATATCACTTTCTCTTTAACACTCTATGTCTTTCTCTCTCTCCCTCTCTCTCTCTTCCTCTCTCTTGTTTTACCCCCCCTCTCTTTCCCTCATTAAGGGCTCTCAAATCACCTGTTGTGACCCAATTCTCAGCTCCAGGGATGAAATTTCATCCCCCAATCAGTTAGTCTGTTCACCACCATTATTCAACCGCAAAATTCAGAGCAGATATTTAACAACTGAATCGTGTTAAGAATATTTTTGTCGTCTACGGTTAGATTCACGTTATAAAAATAACGTGAAAATTATAGGACAGCAGAGTTGCCACGTTTCCTCTTCCACCGCCTTCTATAGTGGAAAGCTGTGATTCAAGTCAACCCGGTATATTTGATATGATAACTATAGTTTATTCTGGTTAATAATGAACAATTCTATCTAAAATATATTTGATACCACAAGATAATTATCTTTCCATGATTTAATTATATGTTCCCATGGTTGAGATGACATATTTATACATTTTCCTATCTTATGATAGAATTCATAAGGACGGCAAAATATCGTACGAACATAAATCGACGTGTGTGTGCAGTGTTTTTGAGGCTAAGGGCCGTTTGCACAGTATAGATTGCTAAACTCGATTAAGTTAATCGAGTTTAAGTTAATCTAAAAGTTTAAACTTGAATCGGTTTTCTCAGTGCATTTACTAATCCAGTTTAAGTTGAACTAGTTAAGTTGGTAATAGAATGTCAGGAAGGCTATCAGGAAGGATATTTATAATATCAGGAAGGCTGATTTTTACAGGAAATTTGCTATTTGTTTACAAACCATCAGTAAATTGAGGTTATGTTGCTCAGAGCAACATCCTCAGAGCCAGGCCCGGCCCCAGGGGTGGGCGGACCGGGCGGCCGCACAGGGCGGCAGGTTTTGGGGGCGGCAAATTTAAAGGAACGGAAAATTTTAAAATACAAATAAATAATAAATTCATAATATCAAATGTGAATGGTAAAATTATATAAGAAGTTTTTCAACCTCGAGCTAATGAAGACTTTTCTAAGATCAACAATGTCCCAGGAACGTCTGAGTGGTCTAGCGGACATAAAATAGTTCAGTCCCCAGATCTTGAAGAATTGGTGAAGGAATTGCAAAGGTCAGACGAGTTCTACTTAATTAAACAGGTGTGTTAAACAAACTTGTAGAAATTGTAGTTCTAATTACTTAGCAAGTTAAGTAGGCCTAATACTATGTTGCAGTCCACGTCTTAAGGCTGTGCAAAGGCTAAAAATAAACTTTCTTGTACTGGTGATATTTTTCAAAGTTTTTCGATTTGTACCGGTATATATCAAAATGAAAAAGTTTTCTTAGGAAAACATTCTCTTCCAATCATTACTTTTTGAGATATGAACGCCTAAAGTTTAAATTTTTGGGACAGGACATTTCAAATTCGGTAAGAGATAAATTCTTCATGGTATTGTTGATTGAATAAAACAAGAAAATTTTGAAACATTTTCTGAAAATATCAATTTTTGAAAAAGTTATTCAATTTACAAAAAAAAAATCAACTTAACACTATTTTTGGTCATTTTTAGTAAATTGAAAAACTTTCTCAAAAATTGATATTTTCAGAAAATTTATGTTTTATTAAATCAAAAATACCATGAAGAATTTATCCTTTGAATTGTATGGATTCATCTCGTACCGAATTTGAAATGTTCTGTCCCAAAATTTTAAACTTTAGGCGCTCATGTCTCAGAAAGTAATGATTGAAAAAAGAAAACTTTTTCATTTTGATAGCTTGATCCTTAAGCGATCCTTGATCGTGTCCTCGCGCGTCTCTCCACTAGGAAATACTGAAATTAAGTGCAACTAACGGTTGATTCTCATAGAACATGATCTCATGAGCTTATATCATTGTGCGAAATATCACTGTGAGGACAATATAGATGGTGATGATGGTTGAAGCTAAAAATGCCCAGAGGTATTTTGAATTTTACATCTAGATTGTAATCGGGATATATTGTTGATCAAATACTAAATATGATCAAAATTGATTTTTTTCCTTAAAATATCACTCATATTTGAAAAATCATAGCTCAGTACTCATTGGAGATAGAGAGTTCCGAATGATCTCATTTCATTCAGAATTTTATGATCTTAAAAAAGGCAAGAGCAAATTTTTCTGTCTGATCACTGATTTTGCCGGAAATAGCTGAAAACTGGAAAATGAACCTAAAATACGAACTTTTTGGGCCACTGTATTAGCACAAGGGAATTTTACATGAAGAATTTGGTTCTGAACCTCTCTCATGTATCCAAATAAAATGTTAAAAAATCAGAACTACGATATAAATTGCAAGCAAACCCCCATTTTTATGTCTATATTGACTGGACTTTACTGTTCCCCAATATTTATAATTGTCAAATATTTGTTTAAATGTCAATAAATAGTGTTAAACATAATTTTTTAGAGTTTACTGAGACTCTGTGGTGTCGCATCACAGCGGAGACACAATAGTAACGCTGGTTACACACTGGGCGGTTTCTGCCGCGGCGGCGAAACTGCCGTCGCAGCCTCGAAAAAAAGTCAAGCTTACACATTCAGCGGAAAAAATACCGCCAAACATCGAGCGGCAAAATTACCGCCACGTATGATCAGTAGCCAAAATAATTGTTGTAGTTCTTCATCGCAAATGTGTTGTGACTTCACTGTTTCATGAGTGTTCAGTTAATTGTATTTTGCACATTTTTCAAAAGTATATATATTAAGTGTTAACTTAAAATGGAAAGGCAACAACTTTTACCACTTTTGTTGTGCCGTCGAAGGAAAAGAAGACAGCAGAGAAATCGCCTTGCTTGGATTCATTGAAATGAACGTTTTTATTAAATCGACAGCGATATACAACATATTACAGTTTTTTCTTGTCATCCAGAGTTTCAAAATCCCCCTAATCACCATACACACTTCCTTCCACGCATTCCTTGTTGCATCTCGATCCTTAAATATGTCGAAGGTTTTGTCCCAAAAAACTGGCCTCTGTTCTACAAATGATATTAACAACTCATTTTCCATTAACTTACTCATTTTTTCACACTCGTCAACCACAAACACTTAAAACAATAAATAAATGTTATAAACAACTTACAAACTTTACAACAAGACACAAATTAAAAGGCTGATTTTCAAAGACCTCTGACTTGGAGCAACTGGGAAAGACGACTGATCAGCGGCGACGGTAGACAACCGCCAAATGTGTTAACGCCCATTTGGTCACGTACGCCACTGCGTAGACAAGAGCAGCAAAACACCGCCAGCCGCAGTGGCAGTGGACGGCTGCACAGCTGCCGCCAACGGCAATATAGCCGCGCGGCGTTTCTGCCGCCCAGTGTGTAAGCTTCCATTCAAGTCCATAGACTACTGCTCGAACGGCGGCGACGGCGAAATTACCGCCCCGGCAGAAACCGCCCAATGTGTAACCGGCGTTAGGCGATCGCTCAAGGAGGGGTGGAACCCGGGATTAACAATTAAAGACGGGATACTTGGGGGGGGGGGGCTTACAGAACGAAAAGAATCACTTTTCCGCTCTAGTGCGGGAAAAATTTTTCCTGCACTCCAGATTTGCAACATGACAACGCAAAATAGTTAGTAGGTTATATGGAGCACCAGTGCAGCAAAATCAAAATTAAGTTGGTAACTGTGACTGTGGTGCACGTTATAAGAATCTTGAAGTGGTGGACAACAGTGGATGACAGCGACATGAGTGACAGCCGCCCCGCCATTCAAACACACATACTACATTCTATTTTATTTATTAATAATAAAATTACACAGATGTACATTTGATGGATTTCAGGCAATTTTACCCATAATTACCCACTTTTCATATTCAATGGTAACTGTAGGAAAAACTTAATGTGAAATACGTGCGCAAAGTTCCTCTGCTGCACTCAAGAAACCATTCCGCCCTCGCCTACGGCTCTTTTCTTTCGGTGCAGCAAACTGTCACTTTGCGCACTAGTTGCACAAATAACTATTTCGAATGTAAGATAAAAAAGTTATTTTGTTACGCTTGAATCTACTACGGTCTTCCTCGTTTATTAGAAATCCCTCGAAAGCAAAATATCTTAGTTATGTGTTATTTAAGATATGTTTTCTAATCAAAGACCACTGTTAAAAATTGTCTTTTTTCTATCAAGTGGTTTATTCAATCAAATACTAAATTGGCAGTTGCTTTACTCAAACAAAACCGTTGAAAAAATTCTCTATCATCCCAGAAATTTAAACTATTTATTTTTTGTCAAATTTTTCTCAGTTTCAAAATTTCTTCGCAGTCATCTTTATTAATCGCATTGAAAGTTTCTATCAATTCCTCCATTATAATTATTTGTACATTCAAATAATGATTCACTATAACCATAGAGAAACAATAGCGTAATCATGCTATCGTTTCTCTATGCTATAACCGAAATAATTATTTATTATTGTCTACATGAGCAATACAAACAACCGTCGAAATAGTATATTTCACACCTAGGGCCGAAAATGAGACTTTTCTGGCTCGAAATCGGGTTTCAAGTCCGAGGCCGTGGGCCGAGGACTAGAAAAGATTGAGAGCCGGAAAACCATTTTTGCCCATGGTGAGAACGTTTATTTTCTCCACACAGAAAAATAAACGATATAAATATGAGAATAATTGTTTATTAGGCACTTCCGAAAGCAAAACAGGAAGGTCATAGCTCTAGCAAATCTGAGGTAATCTGAATATCCGGAAATTGTCCAAGTATTTTTACTTTTTATTCTGATTTGTCTAAATAACCTTAAAGATTATGTTCAATTACGTAAGAGGTTGAGTTTATACTTTTTATTCTTCCAAATGACAATAAGATGGTATTATTATAAATGTTTTGATTCTTGAACAATGAACACAAATAATGAAAAGTTTTTGATCAGCTGTTTTAGCACATTTGAAATTTGGCCAATCTGAATGTCAACGTCAACAATGCTTGTTTATTTGGATGAATAAAATGCTCATAAGATATATATTATAAACTATTCAAATTCGATTTTCAGAGTAGGATAGAACTTCTAACCTAAACTTCCGAAGTCAACGTCATTTGAATAGTTTATAATATATATCTTATCAGCATTTTATTCATCCAAATAAAATGATAGTATCTTATTGCAGAATACTTTTTCAATACTAAAAGCATAAACTGATTCCGTTTCATAAACCATTTTGTAAACACGTTCACGTCAAATCAGAATCAGCTGACTTCAAGGTTATTTTACAGCCCTAGGGCCGTAAAACTTTTACCGGCCTGGTGAGAAAACAATCATTTTCGGCCTCCATATGACGCACGAAAACCAGCTCATTACATCCAAGTGGGGCGAAAAATAATTTACTATCAGCTGTTTTCCCATCAAATCTTTACAGATGTTAAGTTAATCCAAAATATTTGGATTAAACCTCCTGCTTTGGAGGTTTGAACTTTCCCAGAGTTTAAACTCAATACAGAGTTTAAACTGATACTGTGCAAACGGAATTTTAGTTTAAACCAAAAAAAAATCCAGATTTGGTTTAAGATTTAGCTTAAACTTACACTTTGCAAACGGCCCTTAGTGTTTCAAAAAGTCCACGTGAAACTTGTATGTTTCTGGAATAAATAAATAAATAAAATTAAGACTAAAAGCTTAAACATTGAGTTTCTGAGTATGCAGTATTGGTGAAGGGTGAAGTCCTACGATTGGCTATAAGCTGTTGACCAATGACAGTCAAGCTCAACATTCATCGCTCAACAGCTAATGGCCAATCGCAGGGCCTCACCCACACATGATTATATTCTGCTGCTCAAAATTGAAGCTTTCAGTTTACTAGCGTTTGATAATGGTGTAACATCCTGAACTAGTATTTCACATTCTTCTTCTTCTTCTTCTTCTCTTCTTCTTCTTCTTCTTCTTCTTCTTCTTCTTCTTCTTCTTCTTCTTCTTCTTCTTCTTCTTACAAACATGGATTAGGCTTTAACCTGTTCCGACTCACATCTAGCCAATTATTCAAATAAACATAAAAAATCCTATTATTGCCACCGCTTGCGTGGTCTGCCAACATCTCTTTTGCCTACTGGCTGATAATTATAGACTTTAAATGGTATTCTTTCAGCTGACATTCTTTGAACATGCTCCCTCCATTGATGCCGATTCTCCGTAACTCTTTCATTCATGCTGCAGATTTTCAATTCTTTCCTAATATCTTCATTCCTGAAATGATCTCTTCTGTCACATCCCTTGGTTCTTCGGAGAAATCTCATCTCGGCTGCCTGCACTCTACTTTCAAGTGGCTTCGTTGTAACCCATGATTCACTACCATAGAGGAGGACTGGAGCGGCCATTACCTTATAAAATTTCATAATTGTATCTGTTCTAGCTTTTTTACCCAAAGTCCTGCAGATATTTCCACATATCATTTGGAACTTTCCTATTTTCTTCTCAATATCTAATTCATCTTTGTAACTATGTCACTTCCTAGATATGTATATTGAGAAACTTGTTCCAACACTGTATTATTAATAACAATTTTCGATCTGACTGGATATTTGCCTCTGAATGCCATAATTTTTGTTTTCTCAGTTGATATTCTTAAATTATATTTAAAAAATATATACAAATTCCCATTTTTTTCAAGTAATTCACTGGCTCTGAAAATATATCAAGATGTTTTTATTCAACACTCGGTCAAATTGAAAGCAAACGTTGTGGAGACTAAATTGTTTTGAATAGATGGATAAGTTACTAACAGTAACAACTCACCGTTAACCCTTAGACTACAAACGGGACAATATTATGTCCCAGCAGAAATGACCAACCTCAGACTACAACTGGGACAATATGTCCCAATAGAAGTTCATCGAATCCCAGTGGGTGAATAGATTATCTAAACCACACAGTAATTAATCCCAGCGGTAGTCTAGGGTCTATTCTGTAAAATGCAAAGACCTTAAAGATCTTTAAGGTCTCTCTAAGGTCTTTGGTAAAATACATCAGCTGTTTAGAAACTATCTGATCGCCATATTGTTGTGAATTGAGGTTATATTGTGGTTATATGCTCTCATGCATGCATGTGTCAGATGCTGGTTTTGTGCTGAATGAAGCTGTTCTAATTTGATTTGCAGTGTCATTTCGAGTTGAAGTAAGTAAATAACTTCATATTATGTCAATAATAACATGTGAAATTAAAATTGCAAAGCTATTTACTAAATTTTATTCATTTTATCGTGTTTTTGGTATTGGGGCATATCATCCCAATGGTAAAATTCGTTATTTTGTATTTGATGGGACAAGCTTCATAGACCCTATTTGGTAGTTTAAAGGTGCCTACAGACTGTCGCTCTGCTCCGCACCGAACGTCACTCCAGCAGAGCGATTGATGATCGACCGGCGAGCAACAGTGGTTCGACCGGGGAACGCGAGAAGATCTAACATCTTCCGTAACGTTCACGACTGCAGAGCGGGGGCGGAGCGACTGCGGTACGATGGAGGAACGAAGGCGGCACGAGGGCGGAGCGTGCTCGGTGCGGGTTATAAGCGCGTATATGTGTACGCAGCTTAAGGGTTGAGTTATGAGTTATAAGTTATGAGTTTTTGACCAGGTCACTCCCGAGTTATCGGATGGGCTTGATGTGCCCATTGTGCTGATTGTCAGTCCCGGCTGAAGTATGACAGTCGTAAGGCTCATTGACGGATAAATGATATTCCTGGGCTAACAAATAATTTTTGAATAGTAGCGCTCATCGAATTTCCATCAACCCTGTTGTCAATATTTGCACTTTGCAGTAGCAGAAGTTTTCGGGGTGAATTACAGCATTCAATTTGGAGTTTCGTTTAATAATAATTAAAAATGATATATTCAGGCGAGGTGGAACCTTCCCTTAAGAGACTCCCCACCTTTAAAAACCTTACGAATTCACTTTTCAGTTGAGAGTTATAAGTTACTTACCGTCATAGCAGTATTCTATATCCTTCATGCAAAGATTTGGGTTGAATTCACATCCTGAAAAAACAGAGAGAGAATTATTTATCATTTTTTTGAATCTGCTTCTGCTAAAAAAATCTAAAGAATAATATTACAGAAGTAGAGAAATAAAATATTCTTGCAAAGCTACAAAGGAATAAAAGTAGGTATTTATTTTTACATAATTTATTACAATACGCACATCGAATACATGATTATTCATTATTATTAGCTGTGAATATCAAATAATAGTGAGTAGGGTTTTGATTTTGTATTAATTTTTTTTAAATAAGTGCAATATTTCTAAAGTTTTTAATTTATTGTGACACATTCTGTGATTCATTTTAGAGTATAAAATCAACCTTCAAAATTTTAAATCATCATTCCTGGACAGAAAATCAAGTGACGAAGCAGTGTGTGATTACATAACCTTATCTTTTGGACAACATTATAATTTTATCAAAATTTTTGGAGAGAAATAGTACATGCTCAGCCTAGTTTTCCTCCAATGTCATAATATTGTATTATGATTATAGTATTTTATACAATAAATGAATTATAGATTATAGATTAGAAAAGGATCAACATGCCTAGCCAAAAACGGCTCCCATTCCGAATTTTGATAGTAGTAAGCCAATGTCTAAAAGGCAGGTTATGTTGCTTCACTTTGAATCAAATTCCGAGTCCAGAAATATACAAACCAAAATTTAGAATTTAATAGGTAACATGAAATTTGATTATAATATAGTGCCTAGAATTACAAAAATGTTATTAAAATTTCGAATATTAGGTTCAGTTTTTTGACACTGAAATCTCTTTCAAGAAACCTAGACAGATATAGAGTATTAAGATTGGTAACTAAACTATCATCTTTTCTCTCTCATCACTCTTGCACAAGTCTTAACCTAAAGTGGGCATCATCACCGAATACGTTTGCCAACCTCTTCAACCCAATTGAAATCTATACTATAATAGAGGAAAGAATTTGCGTATACACGTAGGGGATAGGGAATTCAGGAATGACGCATCATCACGTCTCAACTACTCAACTCATTAACTTGAAATTTAGCATATAGATTCTTAATTTACCGAGGATGGTTATAGACCTATTTTGAATTCTTCAAGATTTCAGTAGGTCAAGGTTTCAGCTTGTCAAGTTCGTATTTAGACCCTTGCTGGATACGGTTACCTGCTAGTATATACTCAAATTGGTAAAGCTGCGTTTACACCAAAGTTAATAGCAAAATGTTTATACCTCAATCCTTATAGATTCTATTAGATTGAACATAACTTATCATACACATGATGAACATATGTGTTTGTCAAGTTCCGTTCAATCTAATAGAATCTATAAGGATTAAGTTATCAACATTTTGTTAATAACTTTGGTTAAACCCAGCTTAAAGATGCATACCTCTTTAATGTCTTTGATTGAAACTATAGACCTTTTACAAATACAGTAATAGACTGGCTTCTCCACACATCTGTGTAATCACTTGTCAGCTGATTTATGATGAATAATTCTATAATCTGATTTTTACTCTATAAAATAGAATTACTCTATATAGAATCTATAAGGATTAAGTTATCAACATTTTGTTAATAACTTTGGTGTAAGCCCAGCTCAACTGAACTATAATTTCTTCTTATCTCTTCAATTTAACACGCACAAGTCGCATACCTATGTGGGCTTCACCACCAAGATCTTGTTGTCAACCTTTTCAACTTGATTAGAATATTGTCACATCACCTTTTAATGCCTACTACATAAAGGCAATCACTGTGAAAGCTATGGTGACCCAATTAGGTGATCAAAATAAGGGGTTACTTGATATACTGTATTGTCACGATGTATATCGTAACTAGAGAAAGGCATTGAATTTAGGGCTCATTTATTCGACGCTCGGCTATCTTTCATAGAATCTGAGGGGTCAACGTTCAAGCCAGCCACTGGCCTACCGCTCAACGTTGCTGCGCATCCTCTCTCCCCTCCTCTCGGTCACTGAGGGAGGCTCGAGAAAGGCCAGCAAGAGGCAGTCGAGTTCGGAGAGCCAAGTCGAGCGGTCGAGAGAGGTGAGAAGGAGCAGCGAGCAGCTAGCAACGTCACAGTACACCAGTACTAAGTGAACTCCGATTTCTTCAGCGACCGGGAGTTGTGTCGAGGCTAAAGTCGATTAGCCTCTCACACAGTGAACTCCACTGCTCTACACTCGTTTGGGCGAGTGTTAAACGACACTTAACCTGTTTGGACGACGGGTTGCCAGTTTCGACCAACGACAACACGTCAGGTTTGGTCGAAACCTGACTCCCCATTGGTAGGCCACCAGTGGGGCATCGAGGCGAGATAGGACATCTGGGAAGGCGTGGAAAGGCCTTTCCCGCAACTCCGCGGACGATCCGGACCCCAGGAGGACAGCTAGTGCCCGGCCAGTAGGACTTAGGAAAGTCCAGAGTGCTGGCCGCCGCAGCGCAGTAGTCCAGTGCGGGATCGCAAGAGGACGTCTAGGAAGCCAGGAAAAGCCTTTCCCGCAACTCCGCGGACGATCCGGACCCCAGGAGGACAGCTAGTGCCCGGCCAGTAGGACTTAGGAAAGTCCAGAGTGCTGGCCGCCGCAGCGCACTGGTCCAGTGCGGGATCGCAGGAGGACGTCTAGGAAGGCCAGGAAAAGCCTTTCCCGCAACTCCGCGGACGATCCGGACCCCAGGAGGACAGCTAGTGCCCGGCCAGTAGGACTTAGGAAAGTCCAGAGTGCTGGCCGCCGCAGCGCACTGGTCCAGTGCGGATCGCAAGAGGACGTCTAGGAAGGCCAGGAAAAGCCTTTCCCGCAACTCCGCGGGCGATCCGGACCCCAGGAGGACAGCTAGTGCCCGGCCAGTAGGACTTAGGAAAGTCCAGAGTGCTGGCCGCCGCAGCGCACTGGTCCAGTGCGGGATCGCAAGAGGACGTCTAGGAAGGCCAGGAAAAGCCTTTCCCGCAACTCCGCGGACGATCCGGACCCCAGGAGGACAGCTAGTGCCCGGCCAGTAGGACTTAGAAAAGTCCAGAGTGCTGGCCGCCGCAGCGCAGTAGTCCAGTGCGGGATCGCAAGAGGACGTCTAGGAAGGCCAGGAAAAGCCTTCCCGCAACTCCGCGGCCGATCCGGACCCCGGGAGGACAGCTAGTGCCCGGCCAGTAGGACTTAGGAAAGTCTAGAGTACTGGCCGCCGCAGCGCACTAGTCTAGTGCGGGATCACAAGAGGACCTCTGGGAAGGCCAGGGAAAGCCTTTACCAGGGCCCCGCAACCAACCCGGACCCCGGGAAGACACCCGGTGCCCGAGGACTAGGACTTAGTCCCGACACGAAGCCCTTTCTCACGACTAACACTGCAAGGTTCCTGTTCCCTTCTTTCCGCGACCAACCCTGTTTGGCAGTGCGAAAGCACGGCCCCTCTTTCCTAAAAGAGGGAAACATTCCTCCAAAGCACTCAAAACCCTGTTTCAACCCCCAACCCGAGCGAGGGTGGTTGACGGACGCCCCACCAAGACTCCCGTCCCCTGCCGCGGCCCTCCCCAGTCGCCGACTGAGTTTAGCCGGCCCAGAGCGACACTGGGAACTCTGATAGAGACAGGTGTGGGCAAAAATCTACTCAGAAGATTGGCGCCCAACGGGGGCCCAAGGCAGGAGGAGAAAAGCAGCAATGAGTGCAGAGAGAAATGTAATCGCGCCGGAGAAGACCAGGAGGCGCGAGAGGATAGCAGCGATCCAGGAGTGTCCTGGATTTACAAACTCCACCGGAATGAAGCAGTGGATCTAGCAGCACATCAGCAGGGCTACCTACAACAGGTACCATGGCAGAGCTCAGGAGAGCTCTTGTCGAAAACCACCGGAGGACAATGGTGGAGGCCGCCGGTCAAACAGATCGGTGGTGGAGCTGGCACAGGTCAGGAAGAGGAAGGAGCTGCAGCTTTGTGGCCACCAGTCGCGGAGGCCACTGCATGTTCCAGACTGGAAGAAATACCCAAGAGACGTCTCCAGAGTTTGATGGAGACTCCAGCAACTCCTGGGTGTACAGAGTGCACGATCAGGGCTTGATTGATCTACTACTCGACTCAGTGCTGACAGATAGCACAAGTACGAGCCTGAGAGGGCTCTACTGGAGCAACGACAGCGGATTGTTGCGATGCTCCCCATTCTGGATAATGGGGAGGAGGCGCTTCGTCAAGAGCGCGAAGGCCAGCACCAGTTAGCGAGGAGGCAGAGCCTGCGCTAGTGAGCCGGAGATGCCGGAGAGGCATAATAACATGCCTAGGCATGTGTTGAGGTCACCTACCAGGTCAGCGGTGCCTGCTACATCCTGTATGGACCCGGTGCCGTGTGACAAGGTTCGAGGGTGGCGGCTCTCATATGATGGGAGTGGAGATGCTCCAAGTTTTATGGAGCGGCTCGAGGAGCTGCAACAAGCATATGGCTTGTCTGGCAGACAGTTATTTCCAGCGCTACCTGAAATGTTAGCGGGGAAATGTTCCTTATGGATGAGGAATAGGAGAGAACAGTGGAGACACTGGGACGATTTCCTGAGAGACTTTCGGTCTCGTTACTATCCACCTACTTATGTGGAGGATCTTGAGATGAAAAAATTCTCGACAGGCGGCAGAAAGAAGGCGAGCTCATAGACGACTATGTTGAGGAGCTGCTAACGCTGATGAGGAGAAGAGGTGGTTTTTCAGAGAGTAGCCAGGTACAGAGATTGTACAAAAATCTTTTACCACGCTACAAGCTACATCAGGGAGGCTGAAGTGTACACCACCGACAACTTGCTACACTTAGCGAGGCAATATGAACGAATTAAATTCGAGGAGAAGAGTGCTCAACAGAGACAACGAGCTGTGAAGCAGGAGGAGGTGAGGAAGCAGACCAAGCCTCGACAGGAGACGACTACTACACAGCGCCGGAGTGAACAGCCTACCAGAAGGCCCTTGTGTTGGCAGTGCAAGAAGGTGGGACACTGGAGATCAGAGTGTCCGGAGGTTTCACTCTGCTCAAAGTGCGGGAAGCCACGACCAAATTGTTCCTGTGAGAGAGAGCAGAAGAAGACTTCTGATGAACAGCTGGGGTTAAAACGAGGCTTCAAATCCAGCTAGAGCCGGAGCTCCAGGATGACAACCGTCTTTTCACTATAGTGAAAATAGGAGACAGACAGTATAGTGCTCTTCTCGACACCGGAGCAGAGTCCAACTATATAAGCTCTAAAGCTTTTATAGTTTGGAAGCAGTGGAACGAGAGCCGTGCAGCGCGGCGCTGTTATGGCTAACGGAACGGCTGCACGTCTGCGAGGTGGTGTTATAACCAACCTGAAAATCGGCAGAATATCCCTATCAACAACACTCACAATAATGGATGGGCTTTCTCCAGATATTCTGCTTGGTATGGAGTTTCTCCGTGAGCCCGGGTGAAATGGACCCCTATTCCCGGTCAGTGGAATGGGATCCTCATCTCTCGTCAAAGAGCACATTGGAGACGATATTTCCACTCCAAAAGTGGAAAAAGGAGCTGTCAACCTGAGGCTGGCTACTTTAAAACCCAGCCTGACATAGGGAGGTCAAGGAAGCCACCTGTATTTATTCCTGTGAAGAAGCAGGAGAAGAAGAAATTTCCTCAAGTCCAGAAACACGTAGGAGCCGTGTGGATACTAGAAAAGAGGAATTTCTTTCTCAGAAAATTTCTCCAGCCCGTGGAAAGTTCATTTGCTGGCACTGTAAACGAGCTGGGCACTGGAGGTACAACTGTCCGGAAAGCTGTACCGGAGGCGGAAGATGGAGGATAATTTTCAGCAAGGAGCTGGAGATAATCGTCGAGCAGTGCAGTCTAGAAGACTGCCGGTGCTGGAAACTACACTCAAAGTAGTTTCGGATATGGAGACAAGAATTATAATGCCAACAGGTATTATAATTGGAAAAGGAGGACAAGGAAGGTGAACTCTGGACAGCTAGTCACAGGAAGGAGTGTCACCTGTCCTCAGGTGCTAATCAGCTTGCCGCAAAGTTAGCGCCGGAATTTTCTGGCCCATATGAGGTCGAGGAAATGTTGAGTGCCGGTAAGAGGGTTACTGTGCACGAGAAGGGCACAAGCTCCAGCCACACCTGCCAGGATGAGGAGAGGATGGTGATGAGCAGTTGCGGAAAAGGTGGACGGAATTCGAGCGGATGGACAGCAGGAGGCCGAGCGAGTCTATAGAGGGTCGCTGCTATCCGGAGGATGGGATACCAGAGAGGTGTCACGCGCCGCCAATAAGGAGGTAAGAGGCGAGAAGGGGTGAATATCATAAGAGTTCAATCAATCACAGCTGTAGAGCTATTTTTGATTCATAAATTATCCCATTTAAAATGAGGACATTAAATTTTGTTGTCAAAGACAAAATTGTATAGAAATTGAAGAAAATTAATTCAGAATTATTAGCACGAATTTATTAGCCGAATTTTGAAAATTAATAGCATTAGCACGATTCCGAAAATAATGAGAATATTAAAAGACTGACATATTATTGTTATTGAAAGAAATTGGTCAATAGTTTATTAAAAGAAAACAGCATACATTTCCGTTTAATTTTTCTCATAAATAGAGTTCTACTTAAACTAAATGGCAACTCAACCATTACAGTTTAATTAATATAATCGGTCATAAAGCAATGGCTGAATTAAATGGAAAAAAATTATTATTGACAAATTAATGCGTTTCTTTTGATCTGAAGGCAATCCCAATAATTTCAGATTGAAATTGATTTACAATATTAAAATGTGACCAAGCAGGATAATCAAGAAAATTTTCTACAGTCTATGACTAGTTAATTAACAGCAAAGTCGATTCCAACTAGACTAAATTTTCTTAATCGGTATGTTACCGATATTGTTGTATTATAATATTATAATATTATAATATTTTAACCATGAGGTAATGGTTATAATAATTAAAATCATTAATGAAGTGGTGGTAATTGCTTTAATCCGTGTAAAGTGTTACGATGCAGTTAATTAACAGACGTTATTATACTGTGGGATGAAAGTGAATTACGTTGCAATAATTATTCATGTGGAATGAATGAATTGCGTGATTGTGAGTCGAGACGTACTACAATCGGGGTTATTAGCTTCAGATTATGATTTAAATTTTCTAATATTTAACTTGAAAATAAAGTCGGAGGACTTACTAAAATTGAATAAAATAATTATTATTTCAATTCGAATTAATTCTATGTTGGATCGAGAAGTTACTTGTGCTGTGCAGATAAGATAAACATTATCTCAACTGGCTAACTGCTATCGCCAAGCTTCTAGTCTGTAGAAGAGAATTACTTCTCCTTTTCAATAACAATTTATAAAATAGATTCATGTGAATTCTAGTTTTTCCAGATATTCACTGTTTTGAGTCAGTCTGTGTTAGATCGTGCTATTGTTAGTTTGGAATTAGATCACGTCTCGAGAGGAATCTAATTTTTACTCAGCCTACCATCATGAGTTTATTGACGGTGCATTAATTCATTCAATTATTACATTTTGTGCTGATTGTTGTGATTATTTTTCGGAAAATCCAATATTTACTGAGTGTGATTAATTAACAGATGTTGTGTCATTATACACACCTAGTGTGAATAATTACTTTGAAAAAGTAAATTAAGATTTATTTCGGGGTGGAATAAGTCTTGGAGTGAGAAAGAGAGATTGAGCAATGAATGTTCACGGATTGTGAATTAATTAGCAGATGTTATCTGTTATAATAAACACACTGTCATTTATATCCAATGGATGGTTACTTTGCATAAGTAAATCATGTGATTGATTTCATTATTGAAATGAACAGTGAGAAGTGGAATATTGAGTTGAAATTTATAGTTTCGATTTTATTATGGTGATATAGTGAGAAGGCTGTAATCCTCATAACAGATCGAAAATGAATTATTATTTCGACCACATTTAATTGTAATATAAAATCGAAATATGTGGTGTAACATCACAACGAGTGGCTTCATGTCAACCATATAATTCAGTATTCCTCATCATATATTCATCTCTCATATTTTATTGTGAGCAATAAGTTGCTGATACACTGAACTAACAAAGGGTATCAATCACTCTGACATTGGTAATTTCCCTGGACTCCAATTCGCCTCTATCAACTTCTGCCTCCTGTGAAGTGTACATGTTGTGTATCAATTTCTTCTTGAGGATGGGGACTGCAACTTGAGGTCTACCTCCTCGACGAGCTCCTGGAATTATTGGAGCTGTGTCTCAGCTGACTATTGTTGAGACCACGACGAGTCCTGGTCGTGTTGGGGATTCATCCCAGCTGTCTGATGCTGGAAGTTGGGCAGTGTGAAAACACGGCCATGCAGGGCGAAAGCCCGGCACATGCAGTGCGCGAGCACGGCGAAGCAAGGCAGTGTGAAAACACGGCCATGCAGGGCGAAAGCCCGGCACATGCAGTGCGCAAGCACGGCGAAGCAATATATGTGTATAGGTATTGTATTATATATAGTATAGTTATATGTATATATATATTTATTAATATTCCATGTGACTATTGTATAATTACAGTATTTTAATGTATCATGATATGTGTTGAGAACCTCCTTTAGGTTGCTCTTTTTGACTTATCCCCAGTCTGATTATTCGGATGTTTGGGATGCAATAAAAATAATAATAATAATAGCAAGGCAGTGTGAAAACACGGCCATGCAGGGCGAAAGCCCGGCACATGCAGTGCGCAAGCACGGCGAAGCAAGGCAGTGTGAAAACACGGCCATGCAGGGCAAAAGCCCGGCACATGCAGTGCGCAAGCACGGCGAAGCAAGGCAGTGTGAAAACACGGCCATGCAGGGCGAAAGCCCGGCACATGCAGTGCGCAAGCACGGCGTTTCCCTTGCAATGTTATTTGGGTTCCCAGAACCTGTCTGAGGTGTTGTTCACCTCGTTTTTTGTGTTACCCGCCCCTCCTGGCAGTGCGAGAGCACCGCGACTCTCATCTGCAGTGCGGAAGCACGGCGTCCTCGGCAGTGTGGAACACGGCAACTCTGCAGTGCGGGAGCACGGCGTCCTTTTCGCGATGCGAAAGCATAGCGTTCCTGGCAGTGCGGAAGCACGGCGCCCCGGGCAGTGCGAAAGCACGGCGTTCCTTTTGCAGTGCGCAAGCACCGCGTCCTTATTTTTGCAGTGCGAGAGCACGGCGACTCATTGCAGTGCGGAAGCACGGCGTTTCCCTTGCAATGTTATTTGGGTTCCCAGAACCTGTCTGAGGTGTTGTTCACCTCGTTTTTTGTGTTACCCGCCCCTCCTGGCAGTGCGAGAGCACCCGACTCTCATCTGCAGTGCGGAAGCACGGCGTCCTCGGCAGTGTGGAAACACGGCAACTCTGCAGTGCGGGAGCACGGCGTCCTTTTCGCGATGCGAAAGCATAGCGTTCCTGGCAGTGCGGAAGCACGGCGCCCCGGGCAGTGCGAAAGCACGGCGTTCCTTTTGCAGTGCGCAAGCACCGCGTCCTTATTTTTGCAGTGCGAGAGCACGGCGACTCATTGCAGTGCGGAAGCACGGCGTTTCCCTTGCAATGTTATTTAGGTTCTCAGAACCTGTCTGAGGTGTTGTTCATCTCGTTTTGGTGTTACCCGCCCCTCCTGGCAGTGCGAGAGCACCGCGACTCTCATCTGCAGTGCGGAAGCACGGCGTCCTCGGCAGTGTGGAAACACGCAACTCTGCAGTGCGGGAGCACGGCCTTTTCCTTTTCGCGATGCGAAAGCATAGCGTTCCTGGCAGTGCGGAAGCACGGCGCCCCGGGCAGTGCGAAAGCACGGCGTTCCTTTTGCAGTGCGCAAGCACCGCGTCCTTTTTTTGCAGTGCGAGAGCACGGCGACTCATTGCAGTGCGGAAGCACGGCGTTTCCCTTGCAATGTTATTTAGGTTCTCAGAACCTGTCTGAGGTGTTGTTCACCTCGTTTTTTTTGTGTTACCCGCCCTTCCTGGCAGTGCGAGAGCACCGCGACTCTCATTCTGCAGTGCGGAAGCACGGCGTCCCCGCAGTGTGCGAACACGGCGTCTCAACGCAGTGCGAAAGCACAGCGCGATCTTCAAGATCTTCTCTGAAGCTAGGCCTAGGATCTGGCCGGGTAGCTTGCTCATTTCTTCGGATGGTGCCGACGCATCACCACCGGTTGGCGAGGCCCCTGGCGCCCATTTATGTTCGGTCTATGTTGACCGCGGAGAGGCCGGCAGAATGTACCAGGCATTTGGGACCTTCTGTCTGCCGTTTACCCCTTCCATCCTCACCCCCCCCTCTCCTCCCCTCTCTTTCCCCCCCCCTTCCCTTAGTAACAGTGTGTCACGATGATATCGTAACTAGAGAAAGGCATTGAATTTAGGGCTCATTTATTCGACGCTCGGCTATCTTTCATAGAATCTGAGGGGTCAACGTTCAAGCCAGCCACTGGCCTACCGCTCAACGTTGCTGCGCATCCTCTCTCCCCTCCCTCTCGGTCACTGAGGGAGGCTCGAGAAAGGCCAGCAAGAGGCAGTCGAGTTCGGAGAGCCAAGTCGAGCGGTCGAGAGAGGTAGAAGGAAGCAGCGAGCAGCTAGCAACGTCACAGTACACCAGTACTAAGTGAACTCCGATTTCTTCAGCGACCGGGAGTTGTGTCGAGGCTAAAGTCGATTAGCCTCTCACACAGTGAACTCCACTGCTCTACACTCGTTTGGGCGAGTGTTTAAACGACACTTAACCTGTTTGGACGACGGGTTGCCAGTTTCGACCAACGACAACACGTCAGGTTTGGTCGAAACCTGACTCCCCATTGGTAGGCCACCAGTGGGGCATCGAGGCGAGATAGGACATCTGGGAAGGCGTGGAAAGGCCTTTCCCGCAACTCCGCGGACGATCCGGACCCCAGGAGGACAGCTAGTGCCCGGCCAGTAGGACTTAGGAAAGTCCAGAGTGCTGGCCGCCGCAGCGCAGTAGTCCAGTGCGGGATCGCAAGAGGACGTCTAGGAAGGCCAGGAAAAGCCTTTCCCGCAACTCCGCGGACGATCCGGACCCCAGGAGGACAGCTAGTGCCCGGCCAGTAGGACTTAGGAAAGTCCAGAGTGCTGGCCGCCGCAGCGCACTGGTCAGTGCGGGATCGCAGGAGACGTCTAGGAAGGCCAGGAAAAGCCTTTCCCGCAACTCCGCGGACGATCCGGACCCCAGGAGGACAGCTAGTGCCCGGCCAGTAGGACTTAGGAAAGTCCAGAGTGCTGGCCGCCGCAGCGCACTGGTCCAGTGCGGGATCGCAAGAGGACCTCTAGGAAGGCCAGGAAAAGCCTTTCCCGCAACTCCGCGGGCGATCCGGACCCCAGGAGGACAGCTAGTGCCCGGCCAGTAGGATTAGGAAAGTCCAGAGTGCTGGCCGCCGCGCGCACTGGTCCAGTGCGGGATCGCAAGAGGACGTCTAGGAAGGCCAGGAAAAGCCTTTCCCGCAACTCCGCGGACGATCCGGACCCCAGGAGGACAGCTAGTGCCCGGCCAGTAGGACTTAGAAAAGTCCAGAGTGCTGGCCGCCGCAGCGCAGTAGTCCAGTGCGGGATCGCAAGAGGACGTCTAGGAAGGCCAGGAAAAGCCTTTCCCGCAACTCCGCGGCCGATCCGGACCCCGGGAGGACAGCTAGTGCCCGGCCAGTAGGACTTAGGAAAGTCTAGAGTACTGGCCGCCGCAGCGCACTAGTCTAGTGCGGGATCACAAGAGGACCTCTGGGAGGCCAGGAAAGCTTTACCAGGCCCCGCAACCAACCCGGACCCCGGGAAACACCCGGTGCCCGAGGACTAGGACTTAGTCCGACACGAAGCCCTTTCTCACGACTAACACTGCAAGGTTCCTGTTCCCTTCTTTCCGCGACCACCCTGTTTGGCAGTGCGAAAGCACGGCCCCTCTTTCCTAAAAGAGGGAAACTTCCTCCAAAGCACTCAAAACCCTGTTTCAACCCCCGACTCGAACGAGGGTGGTTGCGGACGCCCACCAAGACTCCCGTCCCTGCTGCCCCACCCCATGTCGCCGACTGAGTTTAGCCGGCCCAGAGCGACACTGGGAACTCTGATAGAGACAGTGTGGCAAAAATCTACTCAGAGGATTTCTATTTTGCAATATGATATTCATAAAACGGTTGTGAACTGAGTTCATTCCTTCATACGATAATGAAGTCACCAAGGTAAATACTTTACAACTTGTAGTATTTTTTTTGACTCCATAAAACCATCACATCAATAAGTTAGCATATTACATATTTTCTCAACAAAAATGTGGGAATAAATGGCACTGAATATATTCTTGGAGTATCATATCGTTTGGGCGACGTTAACACCTCATTAAGTTGATAAGTAATAAGCTATTCATAGTAATTATGTTACTCCATACGAGGCTATTCTACGTATTCCATGAATTACCCACACATTATTATCCTACATTATCGATACCTGCATCGATTTCCTAGTTGACCGTCAATCAATCAGGTGAGTGAGGTGACTTGACGTGCATTACAAGAGTGGAGCCATGACCGCGCCGCGTTGTGCCCGCCGAATGCCGGGAATAGTTTGTCGCCGAATTAACGCGACTATAGTAAGACAAACTTCAACCAGTCAGCATTGATTGTATGAGACGCATTCATGCTATTCATGAGGAATGCTGACAGATCAAGTGAAGCTCAGTGTAGGTATTTGCCTGCCTGTCATGTCCTACTCATTTCCTACTCCATTAAATAGCTGCAGCCGCTGATCTCCATTAGGAGGTGACAATCGACTATGACTCGTCTTGTCACCGACAGAGGGCAGCGGCAAGCATCACTGTCTCCTCTCTGCCTCATCTATTATCATAGTTCAAATCTAAACCATATAACTCCGCGGCTGATGTTGCTGACTTTATAGTTCACAATAATCCAGGATTGAAAAATGGGAAAGAAAGATATATGAGAGGATCAAGAGGGATGGAAGAGTGGAAGGGCTGAGAGGAGAGGAAAAATGAGAAAAGCTTCTATGGGTTGGAGGGAGGAATATAATCAGAAAAAGGATGTAAAAATAAGGAATGAAAATTATGAAAAGTGATACAGTGGAGATGTTAGTATGAGGGATAGATACAGGGGAAATATAGGGTGTCCAATGTATAGGGTGAAAGGCGACTACAAAAAAGGATTAAATTATTACATGGATGGAATACAAACAATTCAAATTTGAGTGGTAGAGAGGACTTGAAAGTCCTAACTCCGCCTAATAAAGATTTTAATTTTAAAAAGAGTTAAGAAGGGTTAATTTTGAAAGAATTTTAAAAAGGTCATGTAGGAGGTTTGAGGAGAAAAATAGTAAGGAGTGAAAGAGGAACGATCAGGACGAGGAGTATTAAGAGAAAGGTGAGGTAAGAATGAAGTATAAGTAGGAGGGGAAGGGTATGTAGAAGAAGGGAGAGAAGACATAGAAGGCGGAGGAGGACGAGTAGGATGATGAGGTTAAAGAAAAGATGAAGAAGAAGGAGAATGGTGAGGAGGAGGTAGAGAAGGAGTTGAAGAAGGAAATAGGGAAAAGGATGATGGATGAGGAAGAGAAGGAGGAGGAAAATAAAGAGAAGTGGAGGAGGAGGAAGAGGTGATGGAAAAGGGAGAGGAGGGTTAGGGCTACGAGTGATGAGAGAGGAGGAGGAGATTTGAACGTCAAGAAGGAGGAATAGCTGAAGCTGAGAAACGAAAATAACAGAGCTGATCTTAAAATAGCTCCTCATGATGTAGCTCTTGTTCATGATGCTCTCTAGATCCTAGTTGATGATGAATGTTGTCACTCATCATATCGATGATGTCGTCGCTAAGCACATAACGCAATCAGCGCCAAGACACCCCACTCAGACAGGCGGCAGGCGGCACCTGTGACTGTGACGTCATTGTTGTCCATGACACACCGGTTGCGGTTGGTGACAGGCACCTCTCTGATCGGCAACTAGCTCATTACCACAGCGCAGACGGCGACAATGAGCAGAGCAGAGCAGAGCAGAGCAACCAGAATCCTCCCACTCTGCACTGTTCTTGTGAGCCGATCAAAGCTGCACTAGAGCCGCACTTGATCATAACACTGGTGGTGTCACAAAGCTCTCTGCAGCTCAACTAGTCGACAATAAATTGGCCGCCTGTAAACTGGGGCTCTTCGAGTGGCACAACGATAAACTAGAAGACTGCACTGTCAAAGCAAGAAGTGGTCTATGCAACTAGCACAGTCAGGTTATTGCTGGAATACTTGAAAGCATAGTTCAAGCATTATTCCTGCAGCACTCTGGAGCTATCAATTGCGATGATTGGATTCTTGAGCAATTGTTGTATGAACATGTAAAAGAATGTGGTGGATTTAGAACCTTCAATCTTTTTAGCTCGCAGTCATACTCTATTTACTCTCTAAACTCATAAATTGAGTGATTCCTCAAGAGTCAAGTTCAATGTTGTATTGATTCAATTTAATTTTCAGTTAATTGATTTATTATCCCTTTACATCCCTTTGATTAGATCTTGAATGGTAAATTTATCATTATTATTATCTATTTCCAGAATATATGGGAGAAGTTCATTACACTAATAATATTTTCAGACGAAAGTTTATGACAAATGTCATTATTGAATTAATTAAAATCAATAATTATCTATTGATTCTTCTTCACTTTTAAACAATTTCAAAAACATACCATAATTTGTATATATCATAAAGATATGAAGAGAATCAAATGGCTTACAATACAATGATATAACAACGTTTTATTTCTAGAATTTTTTCTACTACTCATATGTAAGCAATATCTGGTAGTAGCATTTGATTCTGTGTAACTTATAGAAGTTATATTATCAAAGTTTGTGAACTTCAGAGAAAAATGTCAAGTCTTCAAAAAACTCATTATGAATTCCAGCAATCCGACAAAATACGAATGATGAAAATATTACTGCCAAGCTATCCAGCCAGGATACATTCAGCTTGATATCATTCAAGCCAAGTATAGAAGTGTCATTTCCATATTCAGAATTCAGGAAACTTTGACTCAATTCATAGATAATGTATATGGAACTCCTTGATGCTCTCATAACGGTACATCAGATACTATGTTTAGACAGTGGAGCTAGTATCAAATTTTTTTGTTCTTTTGTGACTTTCCGATCTCTTGACTGGCGTGCGAGTTTTCTTTTAAATATCTCTAATAGATCTAGGTCATGTATTGATGGATGTCCAAATGGATAATATATTATTTGGTTTGCGACATATTTGGATCGCGAACTGCTAAGACCGGATATTGCAATCTACTCTTATCAATTCAATCAATTTTTAAAAAATTAATCAGTAACTCTGTCAACAGTAAAAATGGTTCAAATATTAATTCTAGAGATTGCAGAATGTGAGCTGTTTAATAATTAAATCTTCCATTACCTGCTTCATTCTAGAAGGCTTAATATTGTTTCCATTTGTTTTCAGAATGAGGAACAATATACCATTAACAGATTTGAACATTTCTATCGAGAATGAGTACTCTTTCAATGCTAGTATTTCAACTATTACTTGAAACAAATAATATGATGATATGATAATATCAATATGGGGAATAGCCTATTCCATTTCATAATTTTCTCTGAAGCTGACCAATCCTGGGAGAAAGATTGTGTGAATACATGTTGATCAGAATGTATTTGAATTTCCATGAATGTCTGAAAAAATACATTGTTAAGCCCAATATCAAAGATAACATTAATCATACAAGATAATATATCAGAGATTTTAACATTGCAGCTTATACTGGTCATCACACTTGGCATTTTGTAGAATTTCACACTTTGGTTCTGGTGAATGTTCGTGGCAGTTTAGTTTCTTGAGCACACTGGACCGACCAACTGACGTTGCTTTCGAGAGGAGTGCGCGCACCTGCATGTGTATGTGTGTGTGTGTGTGTGTGTAAGTGTGAGTGGACGGTCGGCCACGGCGCGAATTTTATTACTGTACAAAGAGCATTCTTACTTTGTTTCCGTTTCGGTTTGGTGCCGTTGTTATTCGGCTGAAGTATTTGTTTTAAAACTACCTGCCAAGAGAAAGAGAGAATTGGGGCGGGAGAGAGAAAGCTGCCGGTTCTATTATGGGGAAACTCACGCCAAACAAGCCGTGGCGGCAGAAGGACCCGCCAAACATCCCTCCCTCTCCTTCCTATTCCATCAACCTTTCCACCCCACCCCCACCACCAAACACCCGCGCTTTGAAGTGCTGCGCCCGCGAATTCCGAATTCATATCATGCAAATGGGCAAAGTTGAACAGAACTTCAAAAGCTCCTTTGTTATAGGTTAGGCTAGAATGTGCAGTTGCCTCTTCAAACGTGCCAAGTAATTACACCGCCACGTACACACATCTTTACACCAACTAATATTTTCCTTTACTTTGCGTTCGTGCGGTGCACCAAGTCCCATTCCTCACTGAAACACCCCCTTCCCCCTTCAAACATTCACATTTGTTTTCCTTGCGTTTCTTCAGTACTCCAACGCAAATATCAGGAAAACAAACATCATTTTCTTCATCTAAAATGTTCCCAGTTCCAATATTATTAACAATTTCACCAAATTTGTTTCTCATGATGTTCAAGCAGCATATTGTCAACCAATGGATACACTTCAGTATGATTTTCAATATCTATGTAGTAGACATAGATCAATCAAAAGTGAGTTGTATACAGATGCTTATCAAGTACAATAAACTCGGTTAACTGTAGAGAGGGAGATTTTAATGCAAAAAATTGTGTGATACTTAGATCATACCGGAACTTAGATCATATTTTAGTAAATGAGATTAATGAGTTTGCTTTTCAGTTATTACTTAGTTCCATCATTGCATATATAATAAGAACTCGATAAGCATATTCTGCATCATAGCAGTTCTCAGATTACTACTCAAGTCAGACATCACAGACTTGAGCAGGTATATAAAACGATTGATACATATTGATTTCTTGGAGGGAATACGTGGTTCTGTACTCATACCTCACTACTATTTCAGTGGATATGCATTTGTATATAGAGAAATGAGCAGCTATAGCTACTGATGGTGAGAAGCGAATCGTTGGAAGAGCGTAAATTATCTGCGGGACGTACGATATTTGAGAGCGCGGCTGTTAGGCCTATCACTAGTTGGCTGCAGGTTGCTGCTGGATGTTGGCTGAGTACTCTAAACATGCCAGCGCAGCGCAGCACGCTTGGCGGACGACAGATTTAATCTGCAGTTTCCGCAGTGTGCAGGGTAACAGCGAGCGCCACAGCAATCGCTCTACCGAAAAATATTGGAAATTGAAAACCTGATGATGGGCTTGTGCAATGGCCACCACCATCGAAACAACTGACTTCCCAGAGAAGTGCCGCAGTCCAGTAAATACAAACGCCACTCCATAATCTATCGTTCTATGGCCACCGCATTGTAAAGGCCTATCGCTACACGGCATCTCTATCCTCGTAATGGATAATACTGTAGTCGCTAAACCATCAATAGTTAGACTCGTTCATTTCTCTCTTCGTAACAGGCTCCATTAAATCATAATGGTGATCTGCACCACATCTGAACAAGTCCACTAATCCTTCCCAAGATTCATCATTTCTAGTTCACATTTCGAATTTTGTTGTCGGAAGACTGGTGTGATGTGCAATCCTTCTATTCATACTCTTCATCCAACAATATTCCCATATTGACAATATTTCTCAGTTGACTTCAAATAAACATCCCGTTATGATTTGTGAGCCAGGTGGAAAAATTTTCTTTTTTAAATATATATTGTGAACTGTGAAAATATAGGAACTCATCTATCTATATTTCTATGTCATGAATTGGAACGTATTCTTGCCTTGCAGGAGTTTAACATATCACAACATACTAGGGTTCACATTAAAATACAAGGAATATGAATCTGAATATGAAAAATGAATCTGTTCCAATTTG
Organism: Nilaparvata lugens; assembly: GCF_014356525.2. NCBI lineage: Eukaryota > Metazoa > Arthropoda > Insecta > Hemiptera > Delphacidae > Nilaparvata > Nilaparvata lugens. Next base: position 6,288,092 of record NC_052517.1, on the reverse strand, counting down.
AATTTTAGTGCCAAAAAATATTTAACACAAAATTATAATGCAATCAGATTCTTCGGCTCCACCTAGCATTGGATTCTCAAGACTTCAGGATTGAAATAATGATCAACTAAGAAAATCAGACCGTGAACTGGTTGATAGTAATTCACCAATTAAAATGAGTAGATAGAATGATGATGATAACGTCAAATAATTTCATTCTACAATAGGCACCGTGTAATGGTATGCTAGTTATTATTCATGATATAATTTTTTATTGAAATCCAAAATTCAAGTCTTCTTCACTGAATTCACAAAGTAGAATTTGTGAATTCATTTCTGTCTCTGTGCCGAATTCCAATAGATAACAGTATTAACATATTATTGATATAATTTCAGAATATTGATAATAACGAAATATGGCGATTCATCAATGCTCTGAACCACTTCAGTTATTATCGTTTGGAGTCTCCCGATATCGATAATCCTCTCAGTCGAATGAGAGTGGCTGGGCTCCCTCCAGCCAGCAGCCACCAGCCAAGGAACCACCAGCTCCTGTATAGAGCAGGTGAGATGTTTGAATACGACAGGTCCTGTTGAGAACGACACACAAGATCCTGCTAAGTGACAACGCCACACAAAACCCTACCACATAAAAGCTGACCTAAGCTCTTCTTCTTCTCCGTCCCTTGTTATTTTATTTCTTCTTCGCCTCGCCATCTCCTACTGTAGCCCCGACTCTTTATCATGACACTTCCCTCCCACTACACAACTGAGAAACGAGCGTTTTCCTTTCAAACGGCATAACTTGTCACATGCATTCACCTATTTTTCGCAAGCCCAACAATATAACTGTCCAAGATACTCGTTTCAGCCGGAATTGCCAAGGTGGCATCTCACTACTCTTCACTTGTAGAATGGAGGCATTTCGAGGCACCACAGCAGACATCTAGTCGCTTCTGGATGATCGTCTTCCAAAGGATATTCGACTTTGTATCATTTGAAAGCTCTTGATATAGGTGAAATTTTCAAAGACTAGTTGACAACATATCCTGGACATGTTCCTGTCGCCATTTGTAACCCAGATGCTGTCACAGTAACCCATTTTTCACTTTTTCCAATTTACCACGTACTGCTTGTCTGTAATACTCGATTATTTTATCATGGGTATAGTTAGAGTTGAGTGAATCGTTAATTATCATCAATTCATATGTAATTTTTCCAAGAGGGATTCAGAAATGATGGAACGAAGAATGAATGCACTCGCATATGAAGATCTATACACACCCATTTTTCCATTCAGGAATGCTTCATTCTTCAGGAGATAAGAAACAGATATCAATAGAGCTTTGAAAATTGATAAAACAATAAATGAATTGAGAACTGTATATCTGGATTCTTTTTTATATTATATTTTGGGATTCTACAGTACTTTCTGTCTTCCATCAAATTCCTCATTAACATCGCCTCATCGACTTCATCCCTCCAATACCTTCTTGGTCTTCCTCTCCTTCTCCGACACAGTGGCCTCCAATCTGTCACTATTCCCATCCACTCTGGCACTGCCTCTCCTTGCACACCATACCACATCAACTTCTTGTCTTCTTTAAATATCATTATATCAGACTCCACCTTCATTCTATCCCTGATTACCTCATTCCTCACTTTTATTCACTTTGAGATAATGGTTCTTCATTAATCAAATTCGAATACACGGTATTATTAGCCTATTATGAGAACTCTTGAATGATGAATTGATAGTCAGCTGAGCTTCAGTGTTTACAAGTTCGTGTTTCTTCAATGGTTCCAATTTTTTTAAATAACTTGAAAGTATAAGTTTCAAGTTGTAATTGAGTAGAATATTACTTATCAATTTATTAATTTAAGTTATCTTAATTCAAAATTTATATTTTTCATGTTTATTTTGGACTGACATTTTTTAAAAATTTTACACGTGAAACTCTAACCTTATCTTGGACTCTGTCACCTATAAATTTGGAAGAAAAATAGCACAAGGAATACCTTTATTTTATCTTCTATGATGTTATTGGATTCGTGTCATTTGCATTGTAAATGAATAAAAAAATTGCATTGTGAATGAATTAACAAATAGAATATAAGAGATAATAATAGCAGAGGAGCATCGGAAGTTATATGTATTCTATGATAACAGAATAATTAACCTTAACACGGTACAATTGACAATAATATAATAGAATACAATATTGATTTTTGTCTAAGCGTCATGAAGCAATATCTGGTAATCAAGTAATATCTATATTCAATAAAAAACTTTTGAAAAAAGTGCGAAATTTCCTGGAAAGTTGAGCAGCGTTTTTCATTGTACTAGTTTCATAATTCTATTAGAGAAGGTGAATGTTGCGTGGTTGAGCCTCATACCTCGTGCCTTTTGCCTTGTACCTTGTGCCTTGTAGGTTGTGCCCCGTACATTGCAAGCCGGCTGACATTTCTTGGCCTGCCAGGTAGAATATTGTAGGAGTAGGTCGACAAAAGCAACCACACGCAACCCGTTCCCTAATACGATCGGAGGCTGCGAAGATATCTCCCAGAAATTCCTTTCTTATTATTTCCTGCTACGCTCCCGTCTCAATATTGCACGACGCAAGATACCAGTAAAAGCTTCATGTAGCTTTTTGCTTCCCTTCCAATAAAATACGAGCTCCCGCATTGTTTTCCTCTTCCGTTCTAAATGCCTTTCGACGTTTGACTCTCTTGTTGCTACCTTTAATCTGAATTTTCACTTTCAGTTCGTTGCAAACTTTAAAGCTTTAATATGGTGAAATTCCTGGTTCGAAGTTGTTCCAAATTTATATAGTTTTTTTTTGATATTATAATAATACATAAATAATAGAATTTGTCTATGATGATATACTTTTAAATTGGTTTCAATGAACAGCTAATGATTATAAAACATAGACATGCTAGTATAAGATACAGTAGACAAGGATATATATGTTTATAACAACAACGAATAACAT
>NC_052517.1:6239645-6285017 GCF_014356525.2 Nilaparvata lugens | reverse complement strand
TCAAAGTCTATACGCTATCCAGCGCCTTATTAGACGCATTCACTCACTCATTTACCGGCTTCGGACAAATTCGATGCAAGTAACAACTTTTCTTATGCGCTTTTCATGTTATTTTCATATCCTGAAAAAGGACGAAGGAGTGAGTCAATTTTGTTGTCCAACGAACTTGTGAAGAAGTTCGAAGAATACATGTTCGAAATGTGAAGCTGATTGATCAGTTCTTCCTAAAATTATTGTAGAACATTCAAACAGATGGACAACGACTTTGGCCTTAAGTAAATCAAAAGTTAGAACTCGCTAACGCTCGTTCAATTGAGGAAAGGGTCTTCTAAAGCTGCGTACACACATTCGCGCTTCCAACCCGCACCGAGCACGCTCCTCCCTCGTACCGCCCTCGTACCACCATCGAACCACAGTCGCACCGCCCACGCACCCATCATGAACGTTACGGAAGATGTTAGATCTCTCGCGTTCCGGAGGTCGAACCACTGTTGCTCGCCGGTCGATCATCAATCGCTCTGCTGGAGTGACGTTCGGTTGCGGAGCAGAGCGACAGTCTGTACGCACCTTTAAATAATTGTAGAACATCCAAACAGATGGACAACGACTTTGGCCTTAAGTAAGTCAAAAGTTAGAACTCGCTAACGCTCGTTCAATTGAGGAAAGGGTCTTCTTAGAAATGAACGGGATACGGAATACACGAATGAGAGAGAAATAAAAAGACGAGAAGAGTCGGACTACTTACTCATAGAAAGTGTGACGTTAAACTACAGACTCAGTGCCGGTTGCACAACAGTCGGTTAAATTTTAACCGTGATTAATTCCTCGAGAACCAATCAGAGAAGCCGTCTTATCAGAAAGGCCTTCTATGATTGGTTCTCGTGGAATTAATCACGGTTAAAATTTAACCGGCTGCTGTGCAACCGGGCCTCAGAGGCCCGGTTGCACATAAGCCGGTTGAATTTTAATCGTGATTAAGCAGATTTTTTTCAAGACGGCTTCTCTGATTGGTTCTTGCGAAATTAACCACGATTAAAACTTGGCCGGCTTTTGTGCAACTGGCACATAGACTTACAGAAACGATAATCCGCGTTTTCTTGAACTTACTATAATAGACTACCACTACAGACTGGACAATAATCCATATTTCCTTGAAGAAGGAGCAGATGAGGAGAATCAACTATTAAAAGAAAGACGGTAGAAGATGATGAAGAAGAAGAAGAAGAAGAAGAAGAAAAAGAAAAGAAGAAAACCCGATAATCCATATTTTCTATTCAACTTCTACCACCCCACACCACATTACAGTAAACCCGCCAGCTTTGGTCGATTGAGAAGCATTGAATATAATAAAAAAACATTGTGACAGTTTCAAGTGAATCTCACCACATCTCCCACGCTTGCTTCAATCCATTAAAAAGAGAGAGGAAAAAAACATCCCTATTGTTCTTTGTACTCCATACAATTTCGATAAAACTTTTTCTCCCTTCAGTTTTTCTCATTGCAATCACACTCTCTCTTTCACTTATATATTTTTTCTCTCTCTCTCTACATGTCTCTCTCTCTCTACATGTCTCTCTCTCTCTCTCTCTCTCTAACCCTTCTAACCCTCTCATTGATTAATTATTGTTTATACTTTGTAAAATTCGTTGAATAATTAGCATTACCGTCATTTATCATAATCATATGCTGATAGTGAATGTTTTTGTGATTTTTATGGCTTCAAATTTATCAAATTTTTTAATATTTCTCAATTTATTAATGCATTTTCAAGTGTAATAATAATTTGTTCATCTTTCCGATCAACCGAGATACAAAATTTTTAGTATAATGTATATTTTGACTGTAAATTTTTGTGATCTTTATAAAAGTGTTTTCCATACCTCATTTGGACTATTTTTTTATCAAAATTAGGGAGAGGAACAGTTTTGGGTTTATCCTGTTGATTCTCTCCCAATCATTAATTTGATGTTGTGATTAAGGAATGTAATAAATGTAATAAATGTAAATGTAAATGTAATTTAATGTAAATTAGTGTATAAGCCAGTAGATTGTAACATACATAATTAAAGAAATCTAATCTAATATCTTTCTCTTGTTTGGTAGAGAGTTAGTGAGAAGGATATTTTGAATATTGTTTCCGAAGAATGGACATTGATATGTCCAAAGCTCCGCCAATTTATGTACATGCATTGCAATATTATATATAGCTATTACAAATTGTTTTTTTATAGCATATACAGCTCAATAATTATTTTCGTAATTTATATTTTGTAAATTCATCTATAATTTTGCTGTATTGTAAGCTATTGTATATAAGTGTATAAGCCAGTATATATTGTAATCTACATAAATAAAATACTCAATCAATCAATCCCTAGCTTTCTTTCTAATATTCTCATTATCTTCATTCCTCTTTGAATTTCTCTCTGAGTCTCTCTCTTTCTCTGTACCTCTCACTCTTTCTCTATTAGGGTTCTGTGGCAGAGAGGACTAGGAGTCCTAACTCCGCCCTAATAAAGGAAAATAATCAATCTGTCTTCCACTTTCACTCGCTCTCTCTCTCTCTCTTTCTCTCTCTCTCTCTCTCTCTCTCTACATGTCTCTCTCTCTCTCTTTCTCTCTCTCTCTCTCCTTGGTAGAGAGTTAGTGGGGAGGATATTTTTAATATTCTTTCCGAAGAATGGACATTGATATGTCCAAAGCTCCGCCAATTTATGTAGATGCATAACAATATAATTATTATCTATAGTTATTATATTACCAATTCCTTTTTTATATCATATGCAGTTCAAAAATTATTTTCTTAGTCTATATTATGTAAATTCATCTATAATGTTGCTGTATTGTAAGCTATTGTATATAAGTGTATAAGCCAGTATATATTGTAATCTACATAAATAAAGTACTTAATCAATCAATCAATCTCTGTCTCTCTCTGTCTTTTCTCTATCTCTGTATCTCTTCCTTGTCTTCCTCTTCTTTTTCTCTCTCTCTGTCTCCCTTTTCCTTTCTCTCACTCTCTCTCTCTGTCTGTCAATTTTTACTTCTCTGTCTGTCTCTCACTCTCTTTCTCTCTCACTGTCTGTCTCTGTCTCGCCACTCTCTCTCTCTCTCTCTCTCTCTCTCTCTCTCTCTCTCTCTCTCTCTCTCTCTGTCTGTCACTTTTTACTTCTCTGTCTGTCTCTCACTCTCTTTCTCTCTCACTGTCTGTCTCTGTCTCGCCACTCTCTCTCTCTCTCTCTCTCTCTCTCTCTCTGTCTGTCACTTTTTACTTCTCTGTCTGTCTCTCACTCTCTTACTCTCTCACTGTCTGTCTCTATCTCGCCACTCTCTCGCACTCTCTCTCTCAGTGTTCCTCTCTTCCATTTTCTATATGTGTCACTCACTCTTCCCCACAGTGTTTCTCTCTTTCACTCACTATGTCTCACTCACTCTTCCTCACAGTGTTTTATCTCTATTTTTCCATCCCATTTGAAAACAACTTCTTCCCGTATGTATTATATCAATGCCTGCCATTTACCCAATGATAACAGTTCAAAGTGAATATTGATATAGTCTCTTTTGGAGAATCAGAAATCATCTCGTTATTTTGTTTTTGAGTCTCTTATCTTTGCTTGTTAAAACACGTCCACTGATTCTAAGCCTTCTTTATATGCTGATGTTGATATGCTCACATAAGCCCTTTAGTATTCTGTTTGCTTCTATGTTTTCCATAAAATAATAAAGGAAAGAATTGGCTTATACAGGTAGGGGATAGGAAATTCACGAATGACGCATCATCACGTCTCAACTACTCAACTCATCAACTTCACATTTTTCTTAAAGATTCTTAATTACATATGATACAGATATTGATGTCTACAATAAAATTTCAAAGTTTCAGAAAATATGTGGCACTATACATAGAACCCTCAAAAATAAATCAAGACAAGAAACCAGAAGAAAGTTCTATAATACCATTGCAGTTCCGACTCTCCTATATGGAAGTGAGAATTGGATTCACACACGTAGAATGAACAGTCGAATTCAATCTGCAGAAATGAGGTTTCTAAGGAGTGTATTTGGCTGCACTAGAGTTGATAGAATCAGAACAGAAATACTGATATAAGACAGGTTTTATTGGTTGCTCCTCTACATGTAAGAATTATTCAAAATAGACGCAACTGGTGCAGTCATTTGGATAGAATGCCACCTGGAAGAATTCCCGTTGTAGTCCAAAACTATAGACCTACAGGAAAAAGAGATGAAGGGAGACCAAGAAAGAGATGGGTACCGGAAAAGGTTCATTGATAAACCTAATCCCTGAAGTGAAGATGATGAAGATGAGATTCTTAATTAACCGAGGATGGTTATAGGAATAATTAAATATTGGATTATACTAACATGTCACCTATCATTTGAGTGAAACTCAAATTTTGACGTTCTTGTGATAATTGTGAATAAATAAATAAATATCATTCCACAAAGCAGATAGCGCTATTCTTTTTTAGCTCTGTAGTGTTACCAGATTGTTCCTGGACTAGGTGGAAATATTATTAATTATCGACAAAATATTTAATCTCAATCATTATGAAAATTTACTATCAAATCATTGAGAAATATATATTTTTTTGCAGAGTAAAATATAATAACATATAATTTACCTATTTATATATTTCAAATTTATATTTTTTCCACTTATTTTTCTATTCTATTTATTCTTTTCAACAATAATGAACAGTTAATATTACATATATTCCGGTATCTTTTATAGATGGCAGAGCCAAGGTAGAAAATAGGCAATGCCGTTCTCCTATCTTTCTTCTCTGTCATTATAACGTAACTCACTATAGAAAAATATGATAATTCATCATTTAGATGAGTGTAATTGAAATGGTTAATAGTACTTTACGTAACAAGTCCGGTAACGATAATTTACCACATAAGTACGACTGTTTCTGCCCGAAACGTAGTTGAGGGCAGAATTATCATACGAATGCGGTAAATACGTTACCGTACAAGATACGTACAATATTTTTTGTCATACTTATCTGTGATTGAATAATATTGCTGAGAAACAGAAACCATTACCTGCTGCTGCTCGAGCTACTGCATTATATAAACATGACCTAGCCCACAGCGCCTAGTTCATAACAGACAGACCCTTCGAGCTCAAATAAAATAATAAAGGCCTAAATCATAAGATTTCAGATGAGTTCTTATAACTTGAAACTCATTAAATGAGTTCTTTAATTATTTGAGTTAGTATATTAATTACTCAGATGCTATTAGGACTCAGTAGAGTCCTAACATACTCGACTGTAAAGAGAACATTTATGATCTCTTTACAGTATAGTATGCTGTAATGAAAATCACATGTTTTCTTGTTCTGCAAACAGCTGTTTACCGGCTTGATTTAATGCATGGAAAACAGCTGCAATTTGAGTAAGTATGACAAAAAATATTATTTCAACTGTTGTATTGATTATAATTGGAACCGTTTTGGGCTTTAGTCTGTGCTACTTTCCTGGCAGAAATTGGATAAAATTAATTGAATAAATCTTTCCTTTTTAAATGGATTTATAAACATGAATGCCAGATGTCAAATATACACCCTCATAGATAAGAAAACATCGATGAAGATTATATTTATGCAAATGACTGGAAAATTACTAATCTTAGACCCTGTCGCTCAAAAGCCGGTTAAATTTTAACCATGATTAATCAATTTAACGATAACCAATCAGAGAAGCCTATTTTTCGAAATATACTTCTCTGATTGGTTCTCGTGTAATTAATCACGTTTAAAATTCAATCGGCTTTTGTGCAACCAGGGTTAAGATTGATAAAAAGGAAAAAAAAGGAAATGAATTCCTCAACTCACCTATATTTCCATCAGCCGCTACACCATTTAACAGTGTAAAGGCCAGGATGGCCCGTCAATTTGACCGCCGTTAACTTGGCGGTCAAAGTTGACCGCTTCTGGGACTCCATTCCCTGCAAAAGATAACAGAAATTTAATAATTATTGCAAGAAAAAACTAATAACAATTCGCAAAACCATGAAAAATATCATAGTGTGTGAATATTGGTGGAATAATATGTTTATCCTTTATCCCATTCAATTTCTTACTCTAAGTTTATTTTTAATTTATTTTCAGGAGTCAAGTACTTTAATCGACACAGGCCTGGTTGAACAAATGCCGGTTGAATTTTAATTGTGATTAATTTCACGAGAACCAATCAGAGAAACCTATTTTTCAAAATATACTGTTCTTTATTGCTTCCCGTTAATTAATCACGATTAAATTTTAGCCGGCTTTTGTACAGGTGGACCTTAAGTTAACAAAAATCAGCTTTAAAATTCGGAACATAAACGATCTTCACCATGGGAAATCTTCTTATGCTATCTTTTCTGTATGATATCACCATAAATGATACAGTATCAACACAATATGATATTATTATCACCACAAATGATACAGTATCACCACAAATGATACAGTATCATCTCAACTTCATTCACAACACTATAATTTGATACAAAACTTCCAAACTCCGAATGAATTCTACAAACCATGGGATATCTTCCTGTGCTATCTTTTCTGTATGATATCACCACAAATGATGCAGTATCAACAAAATATGATTCTGTATCACCACAAATGATACAGTATCATCTCAACTTGATACTCAACACCATAATTTGATACAAATCTTCCGAACTTTGAATGAATTCTACAAAGAATGGGATATCTTCTTATATCATCTTTTCTCTATGCTATCACCATAAATGATGTAGTATCACCACATATGATACAGTATCATCTCAACTTGATACTCAACACCATAATTCGATACAAACTTCAAACTTTGAATGAGCTCTACAAACCATGGGATATCTTCTTATGCTATCTTATCTCTATGGTATCACCATAAATGAAACAGTATCACCACACACAAATGACACAGTATCACCACTAATGATACGGTATCATCTCAACCTGATACACAACACCATAATTCGATACAAAACTTCCAAACTTTGAATGAATTCCACAAACTATGGGATATCTCCTTATTCTTCCTTTTCTCAATGGAATTGCCATAAGAGAAAAGGTATCAACACAATATGATACAGTATCACCAATAATGATACAGTATTAGAACAAATTATACATAATTTCAACTTGATACACAACATCATACAAATCTTTCAAACTTTGAATGAGTCCTACAAACCATAGGATATCTTCTTATGCTATCTTTCATATAATTATGTCTTTATCACCATAAATGATGAAGTATCAACACAACTTGATACAGTATCATCTCAACTTGATACACAACACCATAATTTGATGCAAAACTTCCAAACTTTGAATGAATTCTACAAACCATAATATTTTCTTATATTGTTTTTCCTCTATGTTTTTACAAAGTGACAGACATTTTTACAGTCGAGACATTTTAAGCTCTATGGCTCCACCAAGTGACAAACATTTTTACAGTTGAGACATTTTGAAATGTATGGCTTCACCTAGTGACAAACATTTATACAGTTGAGAATTTTTAAACTTTATGGCTTTACCAAGTGACAAACATTTTTACAGATGAGACATTTTAAGGTCTATGTATCTACCTAGTGACAGACATTTTTTAGCTATTCATTGACATCTTTTCAATATTTTGTTTTGGATAATTCATGCTGTTTTGGAGCAATTAGTCTGCCGGCTTCACCTACAGTCATAGACAGTGAGCTAAGCTCCAGCTTTGAGGAAGGGAATGCCACAGGTTGTGAGGGCAAAATCAATATCCACCTCCCACTCAACCTGGATTCATCTTCCTCCTCCTCCTCCTCCTCCTCCTCCTCCTCCTACTCCTCCTCCTCCTCCTCCTTCTTCTCTTCATCCTTCTCCAGCACCACCACCTCCTACTGCTTTACCACCAACAACTCATCCACCAACTCCTTTGTCACCGTCACCTCTTCCTTCTCCTCCTTCTCTTCAACTTCCTCCTCCTCCTCCTCCTCCTCTTTCTCCTCCACCTCCTTCTCCTACACCACATCACCATTCTCCTTAACTACCTGTTCCTCTTACTTCTTTTACATTCACTCTAACTAGCAATTTCTAATCTAATCTTATCTAAACTACATCTACTTTTCCTCTCAATCCTTCTGATCCATCTCATTCTCTTTTAACTCCTCCTCCTCCTCCTCGGACTTTTCCTCTTACTTCTCCTCATCTTCGTCGTCCTTAATGCCTCTTCATACATGTTTGTAATTTCCTTCATCACTTATCATATTCCTTTTTCCTCTCCTTCCACTCAATTGACTTCTCTCATTAATTTACTCTGTAAAACATTATGTAGAAATGATGACGTTGAAGGTAATAGGTCCTTCGTTTATAAAGGGTTCCAATGTCTTTATGATTAGTAGATATTAGCCATTTTTTCATGTTTCTCCTTTACTAACTGTTTCTCTTATTTCTCTATCTACTCCACCTCCTATTTCCTCCTTACCTTCTCTCTTTTTCTCCTCCTACTCATACTCCTTGCCTACCTCCTTCTCATACTTTTTTCCGCTTCATTGATTCTTCATTCATTCTTTATTGATCGATTGATACAATAAGTACATAGTCATAATGATAGGGAGAGGAAAAATAAGGTAACCTTGTGCTATTCCTCTCCCAAATCCAGATAACACATAGTCCGTAATAGATGAGGTTCCACATAGTCCGAAATAGTCTTGTAGTTTTTCAATTCACAAAATTTTCTGTCAACTATTTTCACAAAGCAGATTTTCAAATTTAATGCTTCAAAACGAAACATAGAAAAGATATTATTTCACATTATTATAACTAAAATAGGAAATATCCACACATTAAAAATATAATTATCTAGAATTACAGAAAAACAAACTCAATTCTAAAAGCACAGCTGATCTAATTGTACAAGTTTATTAATTCACTAGCCATCAGGCTCGCTTCGCTCGCCATATCCGTCTAGCCAGGGGGCTCCGCCCCCTGGACCCCCGACTGGATCGTCCAAGAATGAGATCAGCAGGCTCGCTTCGCTCGCCTGCATTTTTCATTTGGGCATTTTTATCATATGTTAGGACAATCCAGTCGGGGGTCCAGACTAAACGTCTGGCTAAACGGATATGGCGAGCGAAGCGAGCCTGACGGCTTGTAATATAATATTCCCAGGATTGAAGTAGCAGTGCCCAATCAATTTTTCCGCGATAAATGCATTTAAATCTTCAACTTGGTGCCAACCTAACAAAATCAACTCAACTTAATGCCAACCTGACAAAATTATTGATTTAGTTGCCAGTTAACAACTGCTTCGAAGAGGTACTCTATCTAGATTATAGTTCTATAGTAACATATGATATGGAAATTTCAATTCTAATTAAGAGATTGGGAGAAGAAGAATATACATGCTAAAAGACGAACTTTAAACCCTTAAAAACAACCCTTAGAGTTAAAATATTTCCAAAAGATTTCTTAGTGCGCCTCTAAAGGGCCAACTGAACATACCTACCAAATTTGAACGTTTTTAGTCCAGTAGATTTTTAGTTCTGCGAGTGAGTGAGTGAGTGAGTGCCATTTCGCTTTTATATATATAGAAGATATTCCTCCTACACTGCCCGTTCTCCATGTATCCAGGACCTCCTGAATATTTAGGAGGTCCTGATGTATCCCATCTCCTCCTCCTCTCCATATCCTCCTTCTTCTCTCCCACAGCCTTCTCCGAATCCTTTTCATCCTCTTTCTCTTCCTTCTCATACTCCTTGCTTACCTCCTTCTTATGCTTCCTCTCTACTTCCTTCTCCATTTTACTTTCTTTCCAGTTTCCTCCTGCATTTAATTCACTTCTCTTTATCTTTTTCTTCTTCCTCCTTCTTCTCTTCATCTTTCCCCTCCTCCTCATTTTCCTCCACCTTCTCTCCTTCCTTCCCCGCCACCTCATTTTCCTCCATCTCCTCTCCCTCCTCCTCCTCCTTCTCCTTTAGAGCGTAACCACACCAACAACCAAAATACATCCTGTAAAAACATTGATAACACCAACCCACATTCTAGTTCTAGTCATATATATATATATATACGCAAAATATGTATATATACGTATTCATGAATACTAACATACTACTTCCATACTATCATAGAGAAACATAGCATAAGTAGATATCCCATGATATAGGGCGGTTTATAACGCAACTTTTACTGTTATCTCAAGCCGATTACTGTCGATTATTGTAGATTTTGACTGTTTTGGCCGCGTGAGATTGTATGAACGGCACAATATGAGAGTCTGCCAGCGTCACATAGCTTTATTGGAAAGAACTACGTGGACTATCGGCTTGAGATAACAGAAAAAGTTACGACATAAACTCCCTATGCCATGGGATATCTACTTATACTATTGTTTCTCTATGATACTATGTACCTTACTCTGAATATACAACTTGTACTATCTTAACGATTTGGTTAGGGCGACACTCAATTAGCAACAAATAAAAAAAAATCAAATCCAAGTACACTTCTCGAACATTTTTGAAAATTTGTGACTGAGGGCCGGTTACCGAGCTCGGGATTCAGCTAAGTTCTAGACTTTAAACAGCTGGAGTCAGAAAATTGACTTTCCAAAACGGGGTGTAGTCGTAGTCATAGTCAAGTCACGTTTAAATTGAATTTCCAACTAGAAAACTGAACACAAATAGTGGTAAGTTTCAGCTATTTTGAATTATTTAGGAATGTTTAATTTCGTCAAGGGAAAACGTTTCCAAATTATAGAAATCTGAAAATAAATATTGTCATAAAAACTGCGACTACGCGCCGTTTCAGAAAGCCAATTTTGTGACTCCAGCTGTTTACAGTCTAGAACTCAGCTGAATCCCGAGCTCGGGAACCGGCCGTAAAAGTTTTTGAAAAGGGTACTTGAATTTTTACTTTCCTTGCCCTATTACCATAGGTAAGGAAAGTATTGCTTTCCGAAAAAAATTAAGGTAAATTCAAAATTTCAAAATTTCTATACGTTTCAAGGTCCCCTGAGTCCGAAAAAGTGGCTTTTGGTATTGGTCTGTATGTGTGTGTATGTGTGTGTGTGGTGTTGTGTGTGTGTGTGTGGTGTGTGTGTGTGTGTTGTGTGTGTGTGTGTGTGTGTGTGGTGTGTGTGTGTGTGTGTGTGTGTGTGTGTGTGTGTGGTGGTGTGTTGTGTGTGTGTGTGTGGTGTGTGTGTGGTGTGTGTGTGTGTTGTGTGTGTGTGTACGAGTGTATGTGCGTCTGTGTTTGGAACTTAAGGTCCTTTCACTATAAGGATCCGACACGAACAGTTTCGATCAAATGCAATTCAAGATGGCGGCTAAAATGGCGAAAATGTTGTCAAAAACAGGGTTTTTCGTGATTTTCTCGGAAACGGCTCCAACGATTTTGATCAAATTCATACCTAAAATAGTCATCGATAAGCTCTATCAACTGGCACAAGTCCCATATCTGTAAAACTTTCAGTAGCTCCGCCCCATCAATGCAGATAGATTACCAATTATCAGGCTTCAGATACAATTGAAACAAAAAAAATCAAGTGGAGTAGATTGAGCATGAAAATCTCTACAATTAATGTTCAGTACCTAACATTTTCACCTAAAATTGAAAATTAGCTTTAAATTCGGGAAAATGTGATTATTTAATTGCAAATTATTGTTGATTCTATTTAATCATTCACTATGAAGAGATAGCAGACCTCATGTGTGTCTCCAGCGTTATTGCCCGGTCACCAGCTGGCTCAAATCTTTGAATAGTAGACTTGAGATGCGCGGGAACACTAGCGTCAGGTGACTAATTTTAATAACGGCAAGGAAAGTTGCGAGAGTGCGCCACACCAGATTTTTTATATTTTTATCTCTTGACTAGCAGGACCGGTGGTTCACAACCAGCGACTAGCAGGACCGGTGCTTCGCAACGGTATATTATGAAACTTGAAAAACTGAAAACTTAACCTAAAGAAATCTTCAAGAATCAAAAATAGGCCTTTAACCATCCACGGTAAATTAGGAATCTATAAACAAAGTTTCAAGTTAATGAGTTGAGTAGTTGAGACGTGATGATGCGTCATTCGTGAATTTCCTATCCCCCACCTGTATAAGCCAGTTCTTTCCTTTATTATATTGTAGTTAACATGTACCAGTAATATATATATTACACATACAACAATTTGCAAGAGTATATGTCTATATCTGTTTTGACTTATATATCTGTTCAAGAGTAATTAGATACCTTTATACTGTTTGTAAAATCTATCAACCCATTATCAGTCGCTATATACAGTGGGCTATATAGTGAGGTCCACGTTATAATGGCAGTGTGTGATTAGCAATGATATTGCTATCCTTTTCTATCATTCCTCAAAGCAGTTAGCGCTATCCTGTTTTGTATCAAATTATGGTGTTGTGTATCAAGTAGAGATGATACTGTATCATATTGTGTTGATACTGTATCATGTGTGGTGATACTGTATCATAGTGTGGTAATACTAGATCATAGTGTGTTGATACTGTATCATGTGTGGTGATACTGTATCATAGTGTGTTGATACTGTATCATAGTGTGTTGATACTGTATCATATTGTCGTTAAGTGGAACACTAATTGCTATAGTAAGGTCCACGTTATAATGGCAGTGTTTGATTAGCAACGATTTTGCTATCCTTGTCTATCATTCAACAAAGCTGATAGTGCTATCTCTTTCTCGCTTTGCTCTGTTGCCAGATCGTCTTCTAACAATGCTAACAATTAACTAACAAAATATTTCATCTTAATAATATTATGAAAATTCATTATGAAGTTATTGAGAAATATAATTTCTCTCTCAACAAAATATAATAAATTATTTTAAACGAAAATGAACAGTTAATATTACATCAATGAACCTGTATCAGCTAACGTCTTTAGAAGGTATTAACTGCAATTAATAATTAATCAACAAAATATTTAATCTTGATTATGGAAATTCATTAAGAAATTATTGAATAATAAAATAAAATTAATTATTTTAATCGAGAGTAAACTGTTATATATTAAATCAATAAACCTGTATCAGCTACTGTCTTTGGAAGGCATTAATTGGAATTAATAATTAATCAACAAAATATTTAATCTTGATTATGGAAATTCATTAGGAAATTATTGAATAATAAAATTATTTATTGCTTAATAAAATAAAATTAATTATTTCAATCGAGAGTAAACTGTTAATATATTGAATCAATAAACCTGTATCAGCTACTGTCTTTGGAAGGCATTAACAAGACAGAGGATCGGCAACGTTGTTCTGCTATCTTTCTCCACTGCCATTATAACGTGGACATCACTATAGTGTGCTTCACTCATAACTGGTTGAATGAGTATCAAATGATGTAGTTCATAAAAGTAACTGTCAGTTTGAAGGGATAAAGATAGAGATATAAAGAGATAGAGATATAAAGATATCTTTCTGCAGTGGAGAAAGATAGCAGGACAACGTTGCCGATCCTCTGTCTTGTCAATGCCTTCCAAAGACAGTAGCTGATACAGGTTCATTGATGTAATATTAACTGTTCATTCTCGTTTAAAATTATCAATTTTATTTTATTAAGCTAGAAACTATATCTTTCAATAACTTCATAATGAATTCTCCCAAAAAAAGATGAAATATTCTGTTAATTAATTACTAGTAGTTCTGTGAACAGTAGACCTCACGCAGTATTCTCATCCACAAGAGTACCTGATTGAAACTATAGACCTTATGGAAATACAGCAATAGACTGGCTTCTCCACACATCTGTGTAATCACTTGTCAGCTGATTTATGATGAATAATTCTATAGTCTTATTTTTATTCTAATATTGGCGTATGAAGGAGGCTCCTTTTCCCTTTTATACTAGTAGTTCTGTGAACAGTAGACCTCACGCAGTATTCTCATCCACAAGTACCTGATTGAAACTATAGACCTTATGGAAATACAGCAATAGACTGGCTTCTCCACACATCTGTGTAATCACTTGTCAGCTGATTTATGATGAATAGTTCTATAGTCTGATTTTTACTCTGATATTGGCGTATGAAGGAGGCTCCTTTTCCCTTTTATACTAGTAGTTCTGTGAACAGTAGACCTCACGCAGTATTCTCATCCACAAGAGTACCTGATTGAAACTATAGACCTTATGGAAATACAGCAATAGACTGGCTTCTCCACACATCTGTGTAATCACTTGTCAGCTGATTTATGATGAATAATTCTATAGTCTGATTTTTACTCTAATATTGGCGTATGAAGGAGGCTCCTTTTCCCTTTTATACTAGTAGTTCTGTGAACAGTAGACCTCACGCAGTATTCTCATCCACAAGAACCTGATTGAAACTATAGACCTTATGGAAATACAGCAATAGACTGGCTTCTCCACACATCTGTGTAATCACTTGTCAGCTGATTTATGATGAATAATTCTATAGTTTGATTTTTACTCTAATATTGGCGTATGAAGGAGGCTCCTTTTTCCTTTTATATTATCCTTGAAATGCAAAATTTCCAAAAACCTTGTATATACGTAAACGCGCGATTAAAAAAGGAACATACCTGTCAAATTTCATGAAAATCTATTACCGCGTTTCGCCGTAAATGTTCAACATATAAACATTTAAACATTAAGAGAAATGCCAAACCGTCGACTTGAATCTTAGACCTCACTTCGCTCAGTCAATAATGGCAGTGGAGAAAGAAAGGAGAACAACGTTGCCGATCCTCTGTCTTGTCATTGCCTTCTATAGACGGTAACTAATACTGGTTTATTGATGTAATATTAACTGTTTACTCTCGTTTAAAATAATCAATTATATCTTATTAAGCAAGAAATTATATTTTCCAATAATTTCGTAATGAATTCTCCCAAAAAAGATGAAATATTCTGTCAATTAATTATTAATTCTACATTGTTAAAAGATGATCTGACAACAGAGTAAAGCGAGAAAGAGATAGCGCTATCCGTTTTGTTGAATGATAGACAAGGATAGCAATACTATCGCTTATCAAACACTGCCATTATAACGTGGACCTCACTATAGCAATTATTATTAGTGTTCCACTTAACGACAATATGATACAGTATCAACACACTACGATACAGTATCAACACACTACGATACAGTATCAACACACTACGATACAGTATCAACACACTGCGATACAGTATCAACACACTACGATACAGTATTACCACACATGATACAGTATCAACACAATATGATACAGTATCATCTCAACTTGATACACAACACATTAATCCGATACAAAACAGGATAGCGCTATCTGCTTTGTTGAATGATAGACAAGGATAGCAATACCATTGCTTATCAAACACTGCCATTATAACGTGGACCTCGCTATAGCAATTATTATTAGTGTTCCACTTAACGACAATATGATACAGTATCAACACACTACGATACAGTATCAACACACTACGATACAGTATCAACACACTACGATACAGTATCAACACACTACGATACAGTATCAACACACTACGATACAGTATTACCACACATGATACAGTATCAACACAATATGATACAGTATCATCTCAACTTGATACACAACACATTAATCCGATACAAAACAGGATAGCGCTATCTGCTTTGTTGAATGATAGACAAGGATAGCAATACCATTGCTTATCAAACACTGCCATTATAACGTGGACCTCGCTATAGCAATTATTATTAGTGTTCCACTTAACGACAATATGATACAGTATCAACACACTACGATACAGTATCAACACACTACGATACAGTATCAACACACTACGATACAGTATCAACACACTACGATACAGTATCAACACACTACGATACAGTATTACCACACATGATACAGTATCAACACAATATGATACAGTATCATCTCAACTTGATACACAACACATTAATCCGATACAAAACAGGATAGCGCTATCTGCTTTGTTGAATGATAGACAAGGATAGCAATACCATTGCTTATCAAACACTGCCATTATAACGTGGAATCCACTATAGCTTTGGCTTGGGACTTGCTAATAGCTGATAAGGGTTATATATCTTGTTAATGTTCGCCACGCATATGTTAACTAATGTTCACAGTTAACTCATAGTACAAATTTCACCCCTATTAACAGTGTTATAATGTTGTTGACTATCTAATGCTTCATGAGCCCTCATAACTAATGTTTAATGAGTTTCATCCCTCATCATTTTCTTCTTCTTCTTCTTCTTCTTCTTCTTCTTCTTCTTCTTCTTCTTCTTCTCCTCCTCTTCTTCTTCTTCTTCTTCTTCTCCTCCTCTTCTTCTTCTTCTTCTTCTTCATCTTCTTCTTCTTCATTCTTCTTCTTCTTCATTCTTCTTCTTCTTCATTTTTCTTCTTCTTCTTCATTCTTCTTCTTCTTCTTCAGTCTTCTTCTTCTTCTTCTACTTCTTCTTCTCCTCCACCTCCTTCTCCTCTTCCTCCTCCTGTGTCCTTCTTCTTCTCCTTCAGTCTTCTTCTTCTTCTACTTCTTCTTCTCCTCTTCCTCCTCCTGTGTCCTCTTCTTCTGTGTCTTCTTCTCCTTCGTCTTCTTCTCCTTCGTCTTCTTCTTCCCAGAAGACGTTTGTTATATTCTTCCCAAAGAATGGACATTGATATGTCCAAAGCTCCGCCAATTTATGTAGATGCATAACAATATGATTATTATCTATAGTTATTATATTACAAATTGCTTTTTCATATCATATATAGTTCAATAATTATTTTCTTAGTCTATATTATGTAAATTCATCTATAATGTTGCTGTATTGTAAGCTATTGTATATAAGTGTATAAGCCAGTATATATTGTAATCTACATAAATAAAGTACTCAATCAATCAATCAATCAATCAATCAGTCTTCTTCTTCTTCTTCTTCTTCTTCTTCTTCTTCAGTCTTCTTCTTCTTCTTCTACTTCTTCTTCTCCTCCACCTCCTTCTCCTCTACCTCCTCCTGTGTCCTTCTTCTTCTCCTTCAGTGATCCGTGGTCTAGTGGATAGAGTGCTTGCGTAGCAGCATAGAGATCCCGGGTTCAACCCCCACTGAGAGCCAAAAGTTTTTTAAACAGATCACTCCCGTGTTATCGGATGGGCACGTTAAACTGTCGGTCCCGGCTGAAGTATGACAGTCGTAAGGCCCATTGACGGCTTAAATTATATATTCAGGCGGTGGAACATTCCCGCAAGGAACTCCCCACCAACAAAAGCCATACGAATTTATTTTTTCTCCTTCAGTCTTCTTCCTCTTCTACTTCTTCTTCTCCTCTTCCTCCTCCTGTGTCCTTATTCTTCTCCTTCGTCTTCTTCTCCTTCGTCTTCTTCTTCTTCTTCTTCTTCATCATCACTCTCATCATAAGCATCACTATAATTATAAATAAACTCGAAGTTCGAGAAAATGAGATTATTCAATTTGCAAACTGTTGGCAAGTGTTGATTCTATTAAATCATTCATTATGAACAGATAGCAGATTTCGTGTGTCTGCAGCGTTTTTGTCCTGTCATCAGCTGGCTTAGATCTTTAAATAGTAAGTAGACTTAAGCGCGTGAACACTAGCGTCAGTTGATCAATTTTCATAACGGCAAGAAAAGTTGTGTGAGTGCGCCACACCAGATTTTTGTGTATTGGAATATGGGCTGAAGTGCACTCAACAATAAATTTCCCATTTTTCAACCGAATTCGACTTATGATGCATGATTTTGGACCGCCTTGACGAGCCGAGAAGAATGAAGTGTAGCACGATGAAATCTGAGCATTGTGTCAAAAGTTATACGTGTTTGAAATTTTGATCCTTGAGGTGTCATTAAGCGCGCCTCTCCACTAGGAAATACGGTAATGAAGTGCTTTTAACGGGTGATTCTTGTAGAACATAATCTCATGAACTTATTTCATTGTGCGAAATATCAATGTGATGACAATGTAGTTGGTGATGATGGTTGAAGCTTAAAATTAGTTGTTTTTCACAATACAAAGAGCATTGTTGTCAGGTGTACCTGGAAATCCATATGAGATAGAACGCTCTACCTGATCTCAGATTGTAGAGCACAGAAACACGCCCAGAGGGATTTTGAATTATACATCTAAATGGCAACAATCGAAAGATATTGTTGACCAAAAACTAAAATTCATAAAACATTATTTTTTCTTCAAATTCCTCTCATTTTTGAAAAATCATAACTCAGTACTCATTGGAGATAGAGAGTTCCTATTGATCTCATTTTATTCAGAATTTTATCATCTAAAAAAGGCAAGAGCAAATTTTTCTGTCTGATTACGAGATTTGGCAGAAATAGCTGAAAATGGAAAATGAGCCGAAAATACGACGTTCTTGGGCCACTCTGTATTCTAGCACAAAGAAATTTTGCATGAAGAAGTTTGTTCTGAACTTCTCGTATGTACCCAAATAATATATTAAAAAATCAGAACTACAATATAAATTGCATACAACAATGTATATAGTGACTGGACTATATGTATACATCGACGCGCAGTTGAAAAAGAAAAGGAATATTCCTGCCAAATCTCATCGAATTCTATCAACGCGTTTGGCCGTAAATGCGTTACATACAGACATACATAGAAAATCCGAGTTAAAACATAGACCTCACTACGTTCGGTCAATTATTCAACAAATAACGCTGAAAACTCTTAAGACAACCTGCTTTTGAATTCAAACTAGGATCATTCTTCCAATATCTATACACCTGAAGGAACTAGGAAAAATCAATTCCAAATGAAGAAATAACTGATAAACTATTCCTCAAATGAATGGTATCATTATATTTGAATAAAGAGCTCCAAACATCTCAGAACAACCTGTTTTTCAATCTATACCAGGGCCAGCACAATCTTCCCGATATCTTTAACCCTCTTAGAGGAACTATGAAAATTCAATTTCAAATGAAGACATTACTGATAAACTATTCATCAGTTTAATCGTATCATTATATCCAAGGAAATAACTCCAAACATCTTGGAGCAACCTGGTTTTTAATCTATACCACGGAAAAGATTCCTTATACTTTGTGTCTATACCAGGACTATATTTTCAATACTAGCTTCCCGATATGCACAACCCTTCTGAAGGAACTGTAATAAATCAACTTTCAATGTAGACAACACTGATACACTATTTCTCAATTGAATCAGGCCTATATCATAACATTCAACAAATAACTTCAAACATCTTGGAGCAACCTGTTTTAGAATCCAAACCAGGACTATCTCGACGATATCTAAAGCCCTTTTTGAAGGGAATATAAAAAAATCAAGTTCAATTGAAGACATTACTGATAAACTATCCCTCAATTGAATTAGACTTATATCATTACATTCAAGAAATAACACCAAGCCTCTTGGAGCAGCCTGTTTTTTAATCTATACCATTCAATACCTACAACCCTTGAAGGAACTATAAAAAATCAATTGCAAATGAAGACATTACTGATAAACTATTCCTTAACTGAATGATATTATCCAAGAAATAACTCCAAACATCTTAGAGCAACCTATTTTCCCAATCTATACCAGGGCTAGCTTCACGATAACTCTACAGTCCTTGAGAGATCCATGAAAAATCAATTTAAAATTTAGACAATACTGATAAACTATTCCTCAATTGAATGGTGTAATCATGTTCAAAGAGAACTCCAAATATCTTGGAACAATCTGTTTTTGAATACAAATCAGGACTACCCTTCCAATGTACACCCTTGAAGAAAGTATGAAAAATTAATTTCAGATTGAGACTTTACTGATAAACTATTCCTCAATTGAATGGTGTAATCATGTTCAAAGAGAACTCCAAATATCTTGGAACAATCTGTTTTTGAATACAAATCAGGACTACCCTTCCAATGTACACCCTTGAAGAAAGTATGAAAAATTAATTTCAGATTGAGACTTTACTGATAAACTATTCCTCAAATGAATGGTATCATTATATTTGAATAAAGAGCTCCAAACATCTCAGAACAACCTGTTTTTCAATCTATACCAGGGCCAGCACAATCTTCCCGATATCTTTAACCCTCTTAGAGGAACTATGAAAATTCAATTTCAAATGAAGACATTACTGATAAACTATTCCTCAAATGAATGGTATCATTATATTTGAATAAAGAGCTCCAAACATCTCAGAACAACCTGTTTTTCAATCTATACCAGGACTATCCTTTCAATACCTACAACCAAACTGAAGGAGTGGGAATGAATGATATTTTTTTGGAGAATCAGCTCAGATATTAATTCAAACGAGCTGATTCATAAATACTTAACATGATAGTAAAGGGCCCTACACACCTACGAATTTGGCTCGCGGATTTGGCCTGTCTTGGCTCGGCTCGGGCGAAATCCGTGAGTGTGTAGGCTCATCCGGCCGGGCGTGTGTAGTTGACAAAAATCGAAATCACCTAAACATCGAGATAGCAAAATTTTGATTTCAGATTCGGATTCAACACCCTCGAATTAGTAAAATAGTTCAAATATCAATATTATTAAAATTGTAATTTGTGTGTGTGTGTGTGTGTGTGTGTGTGTGTGTGTGTGTGGTGTGTGTGTGTGTGTGTGTGTGTGTGTGTGTGTGTGTGTGTGTTGTGTGTGTGTGTGTGTGTGTGTGTGTGTGTGTGTGTGGTGTGTGTGTGTGTGTGTGTGTGTGTGTGTGTGTGGTGTGTGTGTGTGTGTTGTGTGTGTGTGCATCTGTGTACACGATATCTCATCTCCAAATTAATGGAATGACTTGAAATTTGGAACTTAAGGTCCTTTCCCTATAAGGATCCGACACGAACAATTTCGAACAAATCCAATTCAAGATGGTGGCAAAAATGGCCAAAATGTTGTCAAAAACAGGGTTTATCGCGATTTTCCCGAAAACAGCTACAACTATTTTGATCAAATTTATACCTAGAATAGTCATTGATAAGCTTTATCAACTGCCACAAGTCCCATATCTGTAAATATTCCAGGAGCTCCGCCCCATCATTGCAAAGTGTGATTTTAGATTCCCAATTATCAGGCTTCAGATACAATTTGAACAAAAAATTTTGGGTGGAAAAGATTGAGCATGAAAATCTCTACAATTAATGTTCAGTAAAATTTTCACCTAAAATTGAAAATAAGCTTGAAATTCGAGAAAATGTGATTATCCAATTACGAACTTTTGACAACTATTGATTCTATTAAATCATTCACTATGGAGAGATAGCAGACCTCCTATGCCTACAGCGTTATTGTCCTGTCACCAGCTGGCTCAGATCTTTGTTTATAAGTAGACTTGAGATGCGCGGGAACACTAGCGTCAGGTGATCAATTCTCATAATGGCAAGGAAAGTTGTGTGAGTGCACCACACCAGATTTTTGAATGATAGACAAGGATACCAACATCATAAAGAAGAGAACACTGATTTCCTTCTGTGGCAACACCAATGTTAATCAAGTACTGTCATTATGACATGGACCTCACTCATCATATAGAGTAATGAAAACTCTCTTAATTTTACAATTCTTATTTCCGACTTTCAAATTTACATAAAATTTGAATATCCTAGTCCTCCGCCAGTAAAGGTTCAAATAGACCGTACTAAAATATTAAATAATTACTTATGTTGTATGTTTAATAATTTCTTTGCCGTCGGGCCATATCCATAACATAGACTATATAACAATTTTATATAAATCCCAATCATTTGTATAAATATATATAAATATTTTGAATCGGCATACTATTGCCGCCTATCAACTGCCATTATGTGATTGGTGCATGCAAATTGTTTCAGTATTCATGCGCTTGGTAACCTCCTATTTCCTGGATACATTTAATTATTTTTATTAGGTTTTTAAATATGCCCTCTACATGCTAGTTAATTTTCTATATATTACTATTTGTTTCATGCATCATAATAGTTAGCCACGTGACCTTTTGTTCTTCCAAATTGCATACCGTTTTGCCGCAATAGATTTCTTCCAAGATGCTTGGTCAGATTCTACGTTGCATGGCTCGGTCGACCGTTAGGTCGCCGATCACTAAATGTTTATGCCTAACCTCAATCTTCAAAATTTTATATAATATTATATATTAGCAAAAAATTATTTCAATTCCTTTTAGGCTATTGTACCGTTTAGCCAGAACAAGCTGATGTTATCTAATCTTTATGTTATCTCCTTGGCGATATTAGCCAGTTACTTTACTCAGACCTATTAGTACTTCAGCTAGGGATTTTTATATCTACCCAAATTTCAATATGTTACACTTTATGAAGCGACTCTGCAACCGGGCATAAGTTGATATTAATAAACCAGAGAATGGTATCTTACATCACATGGACGGGAAGAGGCCTTTTGATGGAGAGAATGATGTTTCTGGTCAAGGCGTTAGCCAAAACTAGAATTTCATTCGAGTACTGCAAAATATATTCACATTCAACTAACATACACTATTTTTTGTCATGATAATCTGAAGAAGAATAATTGAGAAATAGAAAACATTTACCTTCTTGTGCTTAAGCTACTAGATGCATTCTACAAACATAACCCAGTTTACAAATTCCGAATCAGGAATTTTGTAGAAGTTGACAAAACTTCCACTTGGAGCGCTGAAGGTGTTTTTTGTAGTATTTTGCTGTTCCTATTTCGGAACTAGGAAACATACTCGACTGTGAATAAAACATATGGTTTCATTACAGTAGAGTATGCTGTAATGAGAATCATCTGTTTATTTGTTCTGCAAACAGCTGTTTACCGGCTTGATTTCATGCATTGGATTCAGATGGTTAAGATTGAATTTCAATCTGCTTTTTTGAATGATAGACAAGGATACCAACATCATAAAGAAGAGAACACTGATTTCCTTCTGTGGCAACACCAATGTTAATCAAGTACTGTCATTATGACATGGACCTCACTCATCATATAGAGTAAAGAAAACTATATTAATTTATTATAGGTTCTTGCATCTCTGCTATAATGTTAATTATTGATGAATCAGCTCTTACAATAGTATCTGAGCTGATTCTCCAAAAAGTCATGTAGTGGAAAATAATATAATTATTGAATATCGCTAATAGTACTGAATGCTGGAACATTGGGCCTTTCATATCATATGACTGTACAAACTCTGGCGAGAGCTAGTGATAAAATCAATGAATAACAGAGTTATGAAGGAAAGCTGAAGGAATTTCACTAGTGCTTCACAGAGATTGACCCTCAAACATGTTCAGAAAGCAATCACAATCACATGAATGAAGTGTTTAATTATCGTAAATAAGTTTATAAAATGCCTCAGACGAGAAATGGAGAAGGAAAAAGCTTAAGTTAGTTCCTTTTCTGGACGCTAGATTGTGTGCCATGCAAGATATCCAAATTCAGGTAGTCAGTATTGATGAGGGGGGGTGCATTGATGTTATTCATGAGAAATACTGACAGAAATACATGAATCTCACAGTGCCATGAGCCACCCTATGTCAAACTGTCAGATCTTCTCATGAATAACATGGATGCATCCCTCTCAATCAATAATGACAAATTGGGGTGATTTGGCATGCATACGTCACTCATTCTAGCGGTGGAAAAGAGAACGAATTTAGTCTTTTCTCTTCTCAATTCCTCGTATCTGGAATTTTATTAACTCATTTTAACTAATAAAACACTTAAATTCAGTGATTTCAATTGTTTGCAATACATACTTGAGGCCCACTCTTTGTGTAGTGGTAGTTGAATTCCTTCTGCTATCCTTAAGAGTTCTTTGATTCCTGAATTTGTCTGCCAGCTCTCGCCAGAGTTTGAACAACCATAGGATATGAGAGCCTCAAATAAAGAGCCAGCATATAAATCGCAAACTGAAGGAGTGGGAATGAATGATATTTTTTTGGAGAATCAGCTCAGACCTTAATTCAAATGAGCTGATTCATAAATAATTAACATGATAGTAAGGTTCACCTTATAATTGCAGTATTTTTTAGGGATGGGTATCGGTTGGAGATGTATTCACAGATCGGTGACCTAGAGATCGATCAAACCGAAGAACGTAGAATCTGACCAAAACCCCTTGGCAGAGCTTTATTGCATTCGGATGGTGTGCAATGTGAAAAAACACCCGTCCACGTGGCTAATTATTAGTTAGCATGGAATTAATATTAATATATAGAATATTAACTAGCATGCAAAGAGCATAAATAAAAAACCAAATAAAAATAATTTAATGTATTCAGGAAATAAGAGTTACCAGGCGCATGAATACCTAATAAAATTTGCATGCACCAATAGTAAAACGGCAGTTAATAGGCGGCAACTGTAGGCCAATTCAAAAATATTTATATATATTTATATAAATGTACTAGTTTTGTGTAAAAATTTGTGTAATCTATGTTATCAATATGGCTCGAATGCAAAGAAATTATTAATCATATAATCTAAGCAATATTTTGGCATTCTTTGTAAGATCTATTTGAATTTAATGGCGGAGGATTGGGATATTTAAATTTTATGCTAATTTGAAAGTCGGAAAGAGGATCTGTAAAACTTGAGAAGGAAGAACCAGCACTCGCCAGCCAGATGCCACCATAAGAGGACCCCAATATTTTAGAGCGAAGTACCTTATTAATAATTTTGTAAAAATTAAAGTTAAAGTAAATTATTAAATTTCTTAAAAGACTTCGTGATGCTATTGTGAAGCAGAAGTCATTTTTCATTTTAATTAAATTTATAACCCCTTGGAGGAGACGATTCCGGCTACCATATTCCCGGACCACATGGAGTTGGATCGACATCGGCGGCTTACAAGAAGATTTTCGACACGTGAGTGATTAAATTTGAATTTAGTGATGGGCGCCCTAGTGCTTCGAATTAATCTGATGATCAAGGCTAGCTCGCCGAGAGGGTTATTGTAAATTGAGAAATTAATAAGAGTAATACTTGCGCAAGTAAAAAATTAGTATTAAAGGTATTTAATTGAAAAAAAAATATAGATCAATATTTTAGAAATTTCTATTTAATCAAAGAAGTACGAAATCTAGGCTATCAAACGTATGCATACAATATTTAATTTTTTGCAATACAATTTGCGATAATTTATCATAGTTCTAATTCACTAGATGAATGGCTCTACCTATTCCGTCAGGTGCCGAATCTTGCACCCTGAGATAAAAATATATATTCGATACAAAGAAATCTACTAAGTACTAGAGATTTTAATATATATATATATTTGGATTATTAGTGGCTAATTTATCAAGCTGATCTTAGAGCACATATTTTTGATTGAATTATCCAAGCCGACAAGTATTAGCAAGTACATGTCACAGCTACATGCAAAAGAATGCATATGATTTCAAGATAAAGGCACATGGTAATGATTCGTGCCACAAATCTAGAATATAAAGTTTAGCCTGTGATATTTTTATTGATTTCAAATATTGTTCTATTTTTTATATTATATTTTTTATCGCTCTATATATATTTTTTGCCTCGATTGATCTTTGCATTATTTGTGTAATATATGTATGACTTTTTCATGGTGTGCAATTTATTTTTTATTCCTCAACACTATAGTATAAGTATCATTTATATATATATATTTATTATTTATTGAATTACAAGAGTTATAGGAGAAGCCCATATCTAGGCCTATCAAGATTTTTTAAGACTGAATACTATTAGAAAACCACGACCTAATTATATCAAATCTCATGCTTTACCGACTGATGCCAAGCAGGAGGCTAATCGTTATTTAAATATAAAGAATAACGTGACAGAAAGACATGTCGTACCAACGTGGGACTGATGATGAGAGCCAAGCTCATTGAATAATTATTTGAAATTAAGTCAATAACCATATTGAAAATTATAGATAACTTATACGAGTTGTGAGGAAAACTGGCGAAGGAAAATTTGTATTACTTTTTGGGGAAACAATAGCTTTAAATAAAGAGAATTATATGTTTTAAAGAAAATTTTATATTATTAGTACTGTAAAAAATACCTGTTTATAGAGAGAGATTATATTTTATGGGCCTAAACTGCTAGTCAGAAATCAATGAATAGTATTATTATATTATAAGAGCTTAAGTAATAAATAGGTTACCTGGCTTGTAATGTCCATAGGCCTATCCTCATTTGTGTCCTTATTAATGCCTTGTTGGCCAAAACTTTCACTTTTTTTAACAAACACTTGACACTTAATCCATTTTTAAAATATGAGTCTCTTTTCGTCCACGCAAAGTAAGGTAGCAGACACACTGCAGACGGCGATAGTAGCGGAGATCGACGCTGAGGGGGGCGCGATGGAGTCCAACGCCCAGATCTCTTCAATCACCGCCAAGAATCCTGTGAACAGTAATAAACCGTTAAATGTCTCCCAAGAAGCAATAAAAGGGTTATAGTAGAGGGGATGATCAAGTCATTTTCTAATAGTTTAGAAAAAACAATGACCATGGTAATGAAGGACTTGAAGGCGGAAATGAAGGAAATGCGGGAATCATTGAAGGATACATCGGTAAGAACGGGTAAGGAAACTGCGGACACAATATCAGCATCTACCGCTGAAAATCAAGAACTAATTACAACCGATTTAACAGCAAAATAGATACTGTCACTTGTGAGTTAAACGAAAGAATAGATAACCTACCAGCACAAAACACTTCGCAAATTCATGAAATAGCTCACCCAAATTCTGATATAAATCAAAACATAATACAACTTAATTCATTGGAGACAGCCGTTGGAGAACAGCAATTATTTTCATCTGAATTAAATGCCGAAGTAGTAGATAATGAAACAGAAGCTTCTAGTCATTGGAAACAGGCCCAAGAGAAGTTAGTACAACTTGAAATCAAATACATCAATTTCCGCACGAGAATATAGAGCCTATTCCCATAGCAACGTTTGATTCACTACACAGTTTCAATGAATTAGGCCGTTTTGACAATACAGACCGCTATCTCCAACCTAAAGAATTTATAGATCAGATAAAACTAGTTCAATCATTAACACCCACCTCTTGGAATTTTTGGCGTCTTCGTTTGACTAGTTTATTGATTGGCGAACCCCTGATGTTCTTTCGGAGTAGAGCCCATGAATTTACATCATTGGATGAGTTTGTAGCTGTCTTCCTGGAACAGTATTGGAGCAGAAGTAAACAGTTGGACGTGCTAGCGGACATTATATCATGCGATTTCAACCCTAACTTAGACGGTGCATGTACCACTTTCGTCACTGCCCTACAGTTTAAAAATTCTCAATTGAGCGAGCCCATTAATGAATCGGCATTAGCAAGTATTATTTTAAAGAAGCTACCGTATCAAGTTAGAATGGCACTCGCCACACAACCCATTACTGATTGCAAACAGCTGATAAATCATTTATATGGCATACAGTCTGTGATGGCAATATCAAACCACCGTTCAGACCAGAGATACGCACAAATCAACATAACTCAAAAAGTAATCAGTATACCAGCCAAAACTATGAACCAGTATCATATGACTGTACAAACTCTGGCGAGAGTTAGTAATAAAATTAATGAATAACAGAGTTATGAAGGAAAGCTGAAGGAATTTCACTGATGCTTCACAGAGATTTAACCTCAAACATGTTCAGAAAGCAATCAGAATCACATGAATGAAGTGTTTAATTATTGGAAATGAGTTTATAAAATGCCTCAGACGAGAAATGGAGAAGGAAAAAGCTTAAGTTAGTTCCTTTTCTGGACGCTAGATTGTGTGCCATGCATGATATCCAAATTCAGGTAGTCAGTATTGATGAGGGGGGATGCATTGATGCTATTCATGAGAAATACTGACAGAAATACATGAATCTCACAGTGCCATGAGCCACCCTATGTCAAACTGTCAGATCTTCTCATGAACAACAAGCATGCATCCCCCTCAATCAATAATGACAAATTGGGGTGATTTGGCATGCATATGTCACTCATTCTAGCGGCGGGAAAGAGAACAAATTTAATCTTTTCTCTTCTCAATTCCTCGTATCTGGAATTTTATTAACTCATTTTCACTGATAAAACACTTGAATTCAGTGATTTTAATTGTTTCCAATACATACTTGAGGCCCACTCTTTGTGTAGTGGTAGTTGAATTCCATCAGCTATCTTTGAGGGTTCTATGATCCCTGAATTTGTCTGCCAGCTCTCGCCAGAGTTCGAACAACCATAGGATATGAGAGCCTCAAATATCCAGTCAGCATTAAGATGAGAAGTACACTTATGAAGAAAGTAATTACGTTTTTTTGGTGAATCAGCTCAGACCTTAATTCAAATGAGCTGATTCATAATAATTAACATTAAAGTGAGGTTCACCACATATTTGCAGTATCATTAAGGGATGGGTATCGTTTAGAGGGGTATTGATATATCAGTTATCGATATTTTTCCCTCAGATATAGATAATTATCAGTGGACTAGTAGTTCTGTGAACAGTAGACCTCACTCAGTATTCTCATCCACAAGTACCTGATTGAAACTATAGACCTTATGTAAATACTGCAATAGACTGGCTTCTCCACACATCTGTGTAGTCACTTGTCAGCTGATTTATGATGAATAATTCTATAGTCTGATTTTTACTCTAATATTGGCGTATGAAGGAGGCTCCTTTTTCCTTTTATATTATCCTTGAAATGCAAAATCTCCAAAAACCTTGTTTATACGTCGACGCGCAATTAAAAAAGGAATATACCTGTCAAATTTCATGAAAATTTATTACCGCATTTCACCGTAAATGCGCAACATAGAACATATAAACATTTAAACTTTTGAACATTCAAGCATTCAAACATTAAGAGAAATGCCAAACCGTCGACTTGAATCTTAGACCTCACTTTGCTCGGTCAATTATTGATATATTGACCTATCGTATTTTTTTCATTGACATGATACATAGTGGTAAGCTGTGTAAATAATACTTGAAATGTACTCCATCTTATAGGCTAAGTTGATGTTAATAAACCAGAGGATAGTATCCTATGTCACATGGACGGGAAAAGGCCTTTTGGAGGAGAGAATGATGTTTCTGGTCCTGGACTATGGTAGCCGGAGTCGTCTCTTCCAAGGGGTTACAAAAATTATTTAGAAATGAAAATGACTTCTGCTTTATAAGAGCATCACAAAGTCTTATAAGAAATTTAATAATTCAATCTAACTTTAGCTTTTTACAAGTTATAACAAGGTATTACACTCTATAATATTTAGGGACCTCTCATGGTGGCATTTGGCATGCGAGTGTTGGTTCTCCTCTCTTAATTTTACAATTCTTATTTCCGACTTTCAAATTTACATAAAATTTGAATATCCTAGTCCTCCGCCAGTAAAGGTTCAAATAGACCGTACTAAAATATTAAATAATTACTTATGTTGTATGTTTAATAATTTCTTTGCCGTCGGGCCATATCCATAACATAGACTATATAACAATTTTATATAAATCCCAATCATTTGTATAAATATATATAAATATTTTTGAATCGGCATACTATTGCCGCCTATCAACTGCCATTATGTGATTGGTGCATGCAAATTGTTTCAGTATTCATGCGCTTGGTAACCTCCTATTTCCTGGATACATTTAATTATTTTTATTAGGTTTTTTAAATATGCCCTCTACATGCTAGTTAATTTTCTATATATTACTATTTGTTTCATGCATCATAATAGTTAGCCACGTGACCTTTTGTTCTTCCAAATTGCATACCGTTTTGCCGCAATAGATTTCTTCCAAGATGCTTGGTCAGATTCTACGTTGCATGGCTCGGTCGACCGTTAGGTCGCCGATCACTAAATGTTTATGCCTAACCTCAATCTTCAAATTTTATATAATATTATATATTAGCAAAAAATTATTTCAATTCCTTTTAGGCTATTGTACCGTTTAGCCAGAACAAGCTGATGTTATCTAATCTTTATGTTATCTCCTTGGCGATATTAGCCAGTTACTTTACTCAGACCTATTAGTACTTCAGCTAGGGATTTTTATATCTACCCAAATTTCAATATGTTACACTTTATGAAGCGACTCTGCAACCGGGCATAAGTTGATATTAATAAACCAGAGAATGGTATCTTACATCACATGGATGGGAAAAGGCCTTTTGGAGGAGAGAATGATGTTTCTGGTCAAGGCGTTAGCCAAAACTAGAATTTCATTCGAGTACTGCAAAAGACATTCCATGTCCAAGTAACGTACACTATTTTTTGTCATGATAATCTGAAGAAGAATAATTGAGAAATACAAAACATTACCTGCTTGTGCTGAAGTTACTAAATGCATTCTACAAACATAACCCAGTTTACAAATTCCGAATCAGGAATTTTGTAAAAGTTGACAAAACTTCCACTTGGAGCGCTGAAGGTGTTTTTTTTTTATTTTTTTTTGCTGTTCCTGTTTCGGAACTAGGAAACAAACTCAACTCTGAAGAAAACATATGGTTTCATCACAGTAGAGTATGCGGTAATTAGAATCATATGTTTATTTGTTCTGCAAACAGCTGTTTACCAGCTTAATTTCATGCATTGGATTCAGATGGTTAGGATTGAATTTCAATCAGCTTTTTTGAATGATAGTCAAGGATACCAACACCACGGAGAAGAGAATATTGGTTTCCTTCTGTGGCAACACCAATGTTAATCAAATACTGTCATTATGACATGGACCTCACTCATCATATAGAGTAAAGAAAACTATATTAATTTATTATAGGTTCTTGCATCTCTGCTATAATGTTAATTATTGATGAATCAGCTCTTACAATAGTATCTGAGCTGATTCTCCAAAAAGTCATGTAGTGGAAAATAATATAATTATTGAATATCGCTAATGGTACTGAATGCTGGAACATTGGGCCTTTCATATCATATGACTGTACAAACTCTGGCGAGAGCTAGTAATAAAATCAATGAATAACAGAGTTATGAAGGAAAGCTGAAGGAATTTCACTAGTGCTTCACAGAGATTGACCCTCAAACATGTTCAGAAAGCAATCAGAATCACATGAATGAAGTGTTTAATTATTGGAAATGAGTTTATAAAATGCCTCAGACGAGAAATGGAGAAGGAAAAAGCTTAAGTTAGTTCCTATTCTGGACGCTAGATTGTGTGCCATGCATGATATCCAAATTCAGGTAGTCAGTATTGATGAGGGGGGATGCATTGATGCTATTCATGAGAAATACTGACAGAAATACATGAATCTCACAGTGCCATGAGCCACCCTATGTCAAACTGTCAGATCTTCTCATGAATAACATGGATGCATCCCCCTCAATCAATAATGACAAATTGGGGTGATTTGGCATGCATACGTCACTCATTCTAGCGGCGGAAAAGAGAACGAATTTAGTCTTTTCTCTTCTCAATTCCTCGTATCTGGAATTTTATTAACTCATTTTCACTGATAAAACACTTGAATTCAGTGATTTTAATTGTTTCCAATACATACTTGAGGCCCACTCTTTGTGTAGTGGTAGTTGAATTCCTTCTGCTATCCTTAAGAGTTCTTTGATTCCTGAATTTGTCTGCCAGCTCTCGCCAGAGTTTGAACAACCATAGGATATGAGAGCCTCAAATAAAGAGCCAGCATATAAATCGCAAACTGAAGGAGTGGGAATGAATGATATTTTTTGGAGAATCAGCTCAGATATTAATTCAAACGAGCTGATTCATAAATAATTAACATGATAGTAAGGTTCACCTTATAATTGCAGTATTATTTAGGGATGGGTATCGGTTGGAGAGGTATTGATATATCAGTTATCGATATTTTTCCCTCAGATATAGATAATTATTGTTTATATTGATCTATCGTATTTTTTTCATTGACATGATACATAGTGGTAAGCTGTGTAAGTAATACCTTAAATATACTGTACTCCATCTTATAGGCTCAGTTGATATTAATAAACCAGAGAATAGTATCTTATGTCACATGGATGGGAAGAGGCCTTTTGAAGGAGAGAATGATGTTTCTGGTCAAGGCGTTAGCCAAGACTAGAATTTCATTCGAGTACTGCAAAAGATATTCACGTTCAAGTAACATACACTATTTTTTGTCATGATAATCTGAAGAAGAATAATTGAGAAATAGAAAACATTACCTGCTTGTGCTGAAGTTACTACATGCATTCTATAAACATAACCTAGTTTACAAATTCCGAATCAGGAACTTTGTGGAAGTTGACAAAACTTCCACTTGGAGCACTGAAGGTGTTTTTTTATTTTTTTTTGCTGTTCCTGTTTCGGAACTAGGAAACAAACTCAACTCTGAAGAAAACATATGGTTTCATCACAGTAGAGTATGCTGTAATGAGAATCATATGTTTATTTGTTCTGCAAACAGCTGTTTACCGGCTTGATTTCATGCATTGGATTCAGATGATTAAGATTGAATTTCAATCTGCTTTTTTGAATGATAGACAAGGATACCAACACCACGGAGAAGAGAATACTGGTTTCCTTCTGTGGCAACACCAATGTTAATCAAGTACTGTCATTATGACATGGACCTCACTCATCATATAGAGTAAAGAAAACTATATTAATTTATTATAGGTTCTTGCATCTCTGCTATAATGTTAATTATTGATGAATCAGCTCTTACAATAGTATCTGAGCTGATTCTCCAAAAAAGTCATTTTGTGTATGTATATAAAATGTATATAAAATATTGTGTATGGTACTAAATGCTGGAACATTGGGCCTTTCATATCATATGACTGTACAAACTCTGGCGAGAGCTAGTGATAAAATCAATGAATAACAGAGTTATGAAGGAAAGCTGAAGGAATTTCACTAGTGCTTCACAGAGATTGACCCTCAAACATATTCAGAAGACAATTAGAATCACAAAAATGAAGTGTTTAATTATCGGAAATGAGTTCATAAAATGCCTCAGACGAGAAATGGAGAAGGAAAAAGCTTAAGTTAGTTCCTTTTCTGGACGCTAGATTGTGTGCCATGCAAGATATCCAAATTCAGGTAGTCAGTATTGATGAGGGGGGATGCATTGATGCTATTCATGAGAAATACTGACAGAAATACATGAATCTCACAGTGCCATGAGCCACCCTATGTCAAACTGTCAGATCTTCTCATGAATAACATGGATGCATCCCCCTCAATCAATAATGACAAATTGGGGTGATTTGGCATGCATATGTCACTCATTCTAGCGGCGGAAAAGAGAACGAATTTAGTCTTTTCTCTTCTCAATTCCTCGTATCTGGAATTTTATTAACTCATTTTCACTGATAAAACACTTGAATTCAGTGATTTTAATTGTTTCCAATACATACTTGAGGCCCACTCTTTGTGTAGTGGTAGTTGAATTCCTTCTGCTATCCTTAAGAGTTCTTTGATTCCTGAATTTGTCTGCCAGCTCTCGCCAGAGTTTGAACAACCATAGGATATGAGAGCCTCAAATAAAGAGCCAGCATATAAATCGCAAACTGAAGGAGTGGGAATGAATGATATTTTTTGGAGAATCAGCTCAGATATTAATTCAAACGAGCTGATTCATAAATAATTAACATGATAGTAAGGTTCACCTTATAATTGCAGTATTATTTAGGGATGGGTATCGGTTGGAGAGGTATTGATATATCAGTTATCGATATTTTTCCCTCAGATATAGATAATTATTGTTTATATTGATCTATCGTATTTTTTTCATTGACATGATACATAGTGGTAAGCTGTGTAAGTAATACCTTAAATTTAATGTAATCCATCTTATAGGCTCATTTGATATTAATAAACCAGAGAATAGTATCTTATGTCGAATGGACGGGAAGAGGCCTTTTGAAGGAGAGAATGATGTTTCTGGTCAAGGCGTTAGCCAAGACTAGAATTTCATTCGGGCACTACAAAAGATATTCACATTCAACTAAGAAATACTATAAGATATAAGCCCAGAAGTTTATGAATCGAAATTATTGTCTAAAAGGAATCATTTATGAGAATTATGAAATGTGTGTAGTTAAGTTGGCAGCCCTGCAAGCGGCGAATTCAAAAATTACTGTGTTGTAAATGGTGTCAGGAGGAGTACGTTTAGAAGTTTATATTTATGATATTTTTATGTGTGTTGAGGAGGAGAATTTGTTATTGTTTTTGATAAAGGTATAAAGGAGATGCAGCAAATATGTCTGCGAAATGTGATAGAAGTAGGAGAGTATAATTTATAAATAAAGTATAGTGTATATCAATGTATTGAAGGGTGGGTTTTCATTAAAAACATTGTGATTCTCAAATATTTTGAATTCAAACCCAGGGGCGCGTGTAACATATTTAAATCTGGGTAGATGAAAAGCCCTAACAGAAATAGTAATAGGTCTAAAAATAAAGTAATTGGCTAATATCGCCAAGCAGATAATAATCAAGATAAGATAGCATCAGCTTGTTCTGGCTAAATGGTACAAGAACTTAAAAAGGATTTGAAGGAAGTTTATTACTCATAAATAGATTATTTATAAAATATTTGAAGATTGAGGTTAGGTAGATGTATTCACAGATCGGTGACCTAGAGATCGATCAAACCGAAGAACGTAGAATCTGACCAAAACCCCTTGGCAGAGCTTTATTGCATTCGGATGGTGTGCAATGTGAAAAAACACCCGTCCACGTGGCTAATTATTAGTTAGCATGGAATTAATATTAATATATAGAATATTAACTAGCATGCAAAGAGCATAAATAAAAAACCAAATAAAAATAATTTAATGTATTCAGGAAATAAGAGTTACCAGGCGCATGAATACCTAATAAAATTTGCATGCACCAATAGTAAAACGGCAGTTAATAGGCGGCAACTGTAGGCCAATTCAAAAATATTTATATATATTTATATAAATGTACTAGTTTTCGTGTAAAAATTTGTGTAATCTATGTTATCAATATGGCTCGAATGCAAAGAAATTATTAATCATATAATCTAAGCAATATTTTGGCATTTTTTGTAAGATCTATTTGAATTTAATGGCGGAGGATTGAGATATTTAAATTTTATGCTAATTTGAAAGTCGGAAAGAGGATCTGTAAAACTTGAGAAGGAAGAACCAGCACTCGCCAGCCAGATGCCACCATAAGAGGACCCCAAATATTTTAGAGCGAAGTACCTTATTAATAATTTTGTAAAAATTAAAGTTAAAGTAAATTATTAAATTTCTTAAAAGACTTCGTGATGCTATTGTGAAGCAGAAGTCATTTTTCATTTTTAATTAAATTTATAACCCCTTGGAGGAGACGATTCCGGCTACCATATTCCCGGACCACATGGAGTTGGATCGACATCGGCGGCTTACAAGAAGATTTTCGACACGTGAGTGATTTAAATTTGAATTTAGTGATGGGCGCCCTAGTGCTTCGAAATAATCTGATGATCAAAGCTAGCTCGCCGAAAGGGTTATTATAAATTGAGAAATTAATAAGAGTAATACTTGCGCAAGTAAAAAATTAGTATTAAAGGTATTTAATTGAAAAAAAATATAGATCAATATTTTAGAAATTTCTATTTAATCAAAGAAGTACGAAATCTAGGCTATCAAACGTATGCATACAATATTTAATTGTTTCCAATACATTCTTGAGGCCCACTCTTTGTGTAGTGGTAGTTGAATTTCTCCTGCTATCCTTAAGAGTTCTTTGATTCCTGAATTTGTCTGCCAGCTCTCGCCAGAGTTTGAACAACCATAGGATATGAGAGCCTCAAATAAAGAGCCAGCATATAAATCGCAAACTGAAGGAGTGGGAATGAATGATATTTTTTGGAGAATCAGCTCAGATATTAATTCAAACGAGCTGATTCATAAATACTTAACATGATAGTAAAGGGCCCTACACACCTACGAATTTGGCCTGTCTTGGCTCGGCTCGGGCGAAATCCGTGAGTGTGTAGGCTCATCCGGCCGGGCGTGTGTAGTTGACAAAAATCGAAATCACCTAAACATCGAGATAGCAAAATTTTGATTTCAGATTCGGATTCAACACCCTCGAATTAGTAAAATAGTTCAAATATCAATATTATTAAAATTGTAATTTGTGTGTGTGTGTGTGTGTGTGTGTGTGTGTGTGTGTGTGTGTGTGTGTGTGTGTGTGTGTGTGTGTGTGTGTGTGTGTGTGTGTGTGTGTGTGTGTGTGTGTGTGTGTGTGTGTGTGTGTGTGTGTGTGTGTGTGTGTGTGTGTGTGTGTGTGTGTTTGTGTGTGTGTGCATCTGTGTACACGATATCTCATCTCCCAATTAATGGAATGACTTGAAATTTGGAACTTAAGGTCCTTTCCCTATAAGGATCCGACACGAACAATTTCGAACAAATCCAATTCAAGATGGCGGCAAAAATGGCGAAAATGTTGTCAAAAACAGGGTTTATCGCGATTTTCTCGAAAACGGCTACAACTATTTTGATCAAATTTATACCTAAAATAGTCATTGATAAGCTCTATCAAATGCCACAAGTCCCATATCTGTAAATATTTCAGGAGCTCCGCCCCATCATTGCAAAGTGTGATTTTAGATTCCCAATTATCAGGCTTCAGATACAATTTGAACAAAAATTCTGGGTGGAAAAGATTGAGCATGAGAATCTCTACAATTAATGTCCAGTAAAATGTTCACCTAAAATTGAAAATAAGCTCGAAATTCGAGAAAATGTGATTATCCAATTACGAACTTTTGACAACTATTGATTCTATTAAATCATTCACTATGGAGAGATAGCAGACCTCCTATGCCTACAGCGTTATTGTCCTGTCACCAGCTGGCTCAGATCTTTGTTTATAAGTAGTCTTGAGATGCGCGGGAACACTAGCGTCAGGTGATCAATTCTCATAAAGGCAAGGAAAGTTGTGTGAGTGCGCCACACCAGATTTTTGAATGATAGACAAGGATACCAACATCATAAAGAAGAGATCACTGGTTTCCCTCTGTGGCAACACCAATGTTAATCAAGTACTGTCATTATGACATGGACCTCACTCATCATATAGAGTAAAGAAAACTATATTAATTTATTACAGGTTCTTGCATCTCTGCTATAATGTTAATTATTGATGAATCAGGTCTTACAATAGTATATGAGCTGATTCTCCAAAAAAGTCGTGTTGTAGCCTTCATATGTATATTAAATATTGTCGATGTTACTGTATGCTGGAACATTGGGCCTTTCATATCATATGACTGTACAAACTCTGGCGAGAGCTAGTAATAAAATCAATGAATAACAGAGTTATGAAGGAAAGCTGAAGGAATTTCACTAGTGCTTCACAGAGATTGACCCTCAAACATGTTCAGAAAGCAATCAGAATCACATGAATGAAGTGTTTAATTATTGGAAATGAGTTTATAAAATGCCTCAGACGAGAAATGGAGAAGGAAAAAGCTTAAGTTAGTTCCTATTCTGGACGCTAGATTGTGTGCCATGCAAGATATCCAAATTCAGATAGTCAGTATTGATTGAGGGGGGATGCATTGATGCTATTCATGAGAAATACTGACAGAAATACATGAATCTCACAGTGCCATGAGCCACCCTATGTCAAACTGTCAGATCTTCTCATGAATAACATG
The DNA here is from genome assembly GCF_014356525.2 of Nilaparvata lugens. NCBI lineage: Eukaryota > Metazoa > Arthropoda > Insecta > Hemiptera > Delphacidae > Nilaparvata > Nilaparvata lugens. The sequence goes on along the minus strand of NC_052517.1, from coordinate 6,247,412 downwards.
GATGCATCCCCCTCAATCAATAATGACAAATTGGGGTGATTTTGCTTGCATACGTCACTCATTCTAGCAGCAGAAAAGAGAACAAATTTAGTCTTTTCTCTTCTCAATTCCTCATATCTGGAATTTTATTAACTCATTTTCACTGATAAAACACTTGAATTCAGTGATTTTAATTGTTTCCAATACATTCTTGAGGCCCACTCTTTCTGTAGTGCTAGTTGAATTTCTCCTGCTATCCTTAAGAGTTCTTTGATTCCTGAATTTGTCTGCCAGCTCTCGCCAGAGTTTGAACAACCATAGGATATGAGAGCCTCAAATAAAGAGCCAGCATATAAATCGCAAACTGAAGGAGTGGGAATGAATGATATTTTTTTGGAGAATCAGCTCAGATATTAATTCAAACGAGCTGATTCATAAATACTTAACATGATAGTAAAGGGCCCTACACACCTACGAATTTGGCTCGCGGATTTGGCCTGTCTTGGCTCGGCTCGGGCGAAATCCGTGAGTGTGTAGGCTCATCCGGCCGGGCGTGTGTAGTTGACAAAAATCGAAATCACCTAAACATCGAGATAGCAAAATTTTGATTTCAGATTCGGATTCAACACCCTCGAATTAGTAAAATAGTTCAAATATCAATATTATTAAAATTGTAATTTGTGTGTGTGTGTGTGGTGTGTGTGTGTGTGTGTGTGTGGTGTGTGTGTGTGTGTGTGTGTGTGTGTGTGTGTGTGTGTGTGTGTGTGTGTGTGTGTGTGTGTGTGTGTGTGTGTGTGGTGTGTGTGTGTGTGTGTGTGTGTGTGTGTGTGTGGTGTGTGTGTGTGTGTGTGGTGTGTGTGTGTGTGTGCATCTGTGTACACGATATCTCATCTCCAAATTAATGGAATGACTTGAAATTTGGAACTTAAGGTCCTTTCCCTATAAGGATCCGACACGAACAATTTCGAACAAATCCAATTCAAGATGGTGGCAAAAATGGCCAAAATGTTGTCAAAAACAGGATTTATCGTGATTTTCTCGAAAAGGCTCAAACTATTCCGATCAAATTTATACCTAGAATAGTCATTGATAAGCTTTATCAACTGCCACAAGTCCCATATCTGTAAATATTTCAGGAGCTCCGCCCCATCATTGCAAAGTGTGATTTTAGATTCCCAATTATCAGGCTACAGATACAATTTGAACAAAAAATTCTGGGTGGAAAAGATTGAGCATGAGAATCTCTACAATTAATGTCCAGTAAAATTTTCACCTAAAATTGAAAATAAGCTTGAAATTCGAGAAAATGTGATTATCCAATTACGAACTTTCGGCAACTATTGATTCTATTAAATCATTCACTATGGAGAGATAGCAGACCTCCTATGCCTAAACAGCGTTATTGACCTGTCACCAGCTGGCTCAGATCTTTGTTTATAAGTAGTCTTGAGATGCGCGGGAACACTAGCGTCAGGTGATCAATTCTCATAATGGCAAGGAAAGTTGTGTGAGTGCACCACACCAGGTTTTTGAATGATAGACAAGGATACCAACATCATAAAGAAGAGAACACTGATTTCCTTCTGTGGCAACACCAATGTTAATCAAGTACTGTCATTATGACATGGACCTCACTCATCATATAGAGTAATGAAAACTATATTAATTTATTACAGGTTCTTGCATCTCTGCTATAATGTTAATAAATTATTGATGAATCAGCTCTTACAATAGTATCTGAGCTGATTCTCCAAAAAAGTGGTGTTGTAGCCTTCATATGTATATTAAATATTGTGGATGTTACTGAATGCTGGAACATTGGGCCTTTCATATCATATGACTGTACAAACTCTGGCGAGAGCTAGTAATAAAATCAGTGAATAACAGAGTTATGAAGGAAAGCTGAAGGAATTTCACTAGAGCTTCACAAAGATTGACCCTCAAACATATTCAGAGAGCAATTAGAATCACATGAATGAAGTGTTTAATTATTGGAAATGAGTTTATAAAATGCCTCAGACGAGAAATGGAGAAGGAAAAAGCTTAAGTTAGTTCCTTTTCTGGACGCTAGATTGTGTGCTGTGTATGATATCCAAATTCAGGTAGTCAGTATTGATGAGGGGGGATGCATTGATGTTAGTCATGGGAAATACTGACAGAAATAGATAAATCTCACAGTGCCATGAGCCACCCTATGTCAAACTGTCAGATCTTCACATGAATAACATGGATGCATCCCCCTCAATCAATAATGACAAATTGGGGTGATTTGGCATGCATATGTCACTCATTCTAGCGGCGGAAAAGAGAACGAATTTAGTCTTTTCTCTTCTCAATTCCTCGTATCTGGAATTTTATAACCTTATTTTCACTGATAAAACACTTGAATTCAGTGATTTTAATTGTTTGCAATACATACTTGAGGCCCACTCTTTGTGTAGTGGTAGTTGAATTTCCTCAGCTATCCTTGAGGGTTCTATGATTCCTGAATTTGTCTGCCAGCTCTCGCCAGAGTTTGAACAACCATAGGATATTAGAGCCTCAAATGAAGAGCCAGAATATAAATCGCAAACTGAAGGAGTGGGAATGAATGATATTTTTTTGAAGAATCAGCTCAGATATTGATTCAAACGAGCTGATTCATAAATACTTAACATGATAGTAAAGGGTCCTACACACCTACGAATTTAGCCTGTCTTGGCTCGGCTCGGGCGAAATCCGTGAGTGTGTAGGCTCATCCGGCAAGCGTGTGTAGTTGACAAAAATCGAAATCACCTAAACATCGAGATAGCAAAATTTTGATTTCAGATTCGGATTCAACACCCTCGAATTAGTAAAATAGTTCAAATATCAATATTATTAAAATTGTAATTTGTGTGTGTGTGTGTGTGTTTGGAACTTAAGGTCCTTTCCCTATAAGGATCCGACACGAACAATTTCGAACAAATCCAATTCAAGATGGCGGCAAAAATGGCGAAAATGTTGTCAAAAACAGGGTTTATCGCGATTTTCTCGAAAACGGCTACAACTATTTTGATCAAATTTATACCTAAAATAGTCATTGATAAGCTCTATCAAATGCCACAAGTCCCATATCTGTAAATATTCCAGGAGCTCCGCCCCATCATTGCAAAGTGTGATTTTAGATTACCAATTATCAGGCTTCAGATGAAATTTAAACAAAAATTTGACTGGAAAAGATTGAGCATTAAAATCTCTACAATTAATGTTCAGCAACATTTCCACCTAAAATTGAAAATAAGCTCGAAATTCGAGAAAATGTGATTATCCAATTACGAACTTTTGACAACTATTGATTCTATTTAGAGAGATATTTAATATTCTATTAGAGAGATAATTAGAGAGATAATTAGAGAGATAATTAGAGAGATTATTCTCTATAAGAGAGATATATAATATTCTATTTAGAGAGAACTATTATTCTATTATGGAGAGATAGCAGACCTCCTATGCCTACAGCGTTATTGTCCTGTCACTAGCTGGCTCAGATCTTTGTTTATAAGTAGACTTGAGATGCGCGGGAACACTAGCGTCAGGTGATCAATTCTCGTAACGGCAAGGAAAGTTGTGTGAGTGCGCCACACCAGATTTTTGAATGATAGACAAGGATACCAACACCATGGAGAAGAGAATACTGGTTTCCCTCTGTGGCAACACCAATGTTTATCAAGTACTGTCATTATGACATGGACCTCACTCATCATATAGAGTGAAGAAAGCTATAATAATTTATTATAGGTTCTTGCATCTCTTCTACAATGTTAATTATTGATGAATCAGCTCTTACAATAGTATCTGAGCTGATTCTCCAAAAAAGTCAATGTTTAATATATAAGGTCTATATATTTGTAAATATTAAATAAATTCGTGAATGGTACTGAATACTGGAATATTGGGCCTTTCATATCATATGACTGTACAAACTCTGGCGAGAGCTGGTAATAAAATCAATGAATAACAGAGTTATGAAGGAAAGCTGAAGGAATTTCACTAGTGCTTCACAGAGATTGACCCTCAAACATGTTCAGAGAGCAATTAGAATCACATGAATGAAGTGTTTAATTATCGGAAATAAGTTTATAAAATGCCTCAGACGAGAAATGGAGAAGGAAAAAGCTTAAGTTAGTTCCTTTTCTGGACGCTAGATTGTGTGCCATGCAAGATATCCAAATTCAGGTAGTCAGTTTTGATTGAGGGGGGATGCATTGATGCTATTCATGAGAAATACTGACAGATATACATGAATCTCACAGTGCCATGAGCCACCCTATGTCAAACTGTCATCTCTCCTCTTGAATAACATGGATGCATCCCCCTCAATCAATAATGACAAATTGGGGTGATTTGGCTTGCATACATCACTCATTCTAGCGGCGGAAAGAGATCGAATTCAGTCTTTTCTCTTCTCAATTCCTCGTATCTGGAATTTTATTAACTCATTTTCACTGATAAAACACTTGAATTCAGTGATTCCAATTGTTTGCAATACATACTTGAGGCCCACTCTTTGTGTAGTGGTAGTTAAATTCCTTCTGCTATCCTTGAGGGTTCTATGATTCCTGAATTTGTCTGCCAGCTCTCGCCAGAGTTTGAACAACCATAGGATATGAGAGCCTCAAATAGCCAGCATATAAATCGCAAACTGAAGGAGTGGGAATGAATGATATTTTTTTGGAGAATCAGCTCAGATATTAATTCAAACGAGCTGATTCATAAATACTTAACATGATAGTAAAGGGCCCTACACACCTACGAATTTGGCTCGCGGATTTGGCCTGTTTTGGCTCGGCTCGGGCGAAATCCGTGAGTGTGTAGGCTCATCCGGCCGGGCGTGTGTAGTTAACAAAAATCGAAATCACCTAAGCATCGAGATAGTAAAATTTTGATTTCACATTCGGATTCAGCACCCCCGAAATTGGTTAAATAGTTCCTGCGAAAATAAAAACTGGATTATTTTACACCTATGAACATTTGGATGATTACCATTTCATAGCCCAATGAGTTACATCAAGCAAAGCCATCAATTCTGTGTTATTGGTTCGTTTACAGTCCCCATATACAGTCTTTCCCTATCTTATGCATTGTCGCAACTCAATGGCACCTAAAGACTGAACCATTGCACGGTTGATACTGCAACTCAGTGGAGTGATGGGGGAAGTTTTGGAATGCATAGATGACTCATTCACTGACACCACCCCCCATTCAATAATTATGTTCAGCAAAAAAAATGACACTGTTGTACTTTTTACAACAGCACGACTGCCAGAAGGTTAATCAAATAACTGACATTATAACGTGGCCCACACTATTATCATAGAGTAGAGATAACTATTTATAATAGATAATTTCTTGCATCTCTGCTATAATGTTAATTATTGATGAATCAGCTCTTACAATAGTATCTGAGCTGATTCTCCAAAAAGTCATGTAGTGGAAAATAATATAATTATTGAATATCGCTAATAGTACTGAATGCTGGAACATTGGGCCTTTCATATCATATGACTGTACAAACTCTGGCGAGAGCTGGTAATAAAATCAATGAATAACAGAGTTATGAAGGAAAGCTGAAGGAATTTCACTAGTGCTTCACAGAGATTGACCCTCAAACATGTTCAGAAAGCAATCAGAATCACATGAATGAAGTGTTTAATTATTGGAAATGAGTTTATAAAATGCCTCAGACGAGAAATGGAGAAGGAAAAAGCTTAAGTTAGTTCCTTTTCTGGACGCTAGATTGTGTGCCATGCAAGATATCCAAATTCAGGTAGTCAGTATTGATTGAGGGGGATGCATTGATGCTATTCATGAGAAATACTGACAGAAATACATGAATCTCACAGTGCCATGAGCCACCCTATGTCAAACTGTCATCTCTCCTCTTGAATAACATGGATGCATCCCCCTCAATCAATAATGACAAATTGGGGTGATTTGGCTTGCATACATCACTCATTCTAGCGGCGGAAAGAGATCGAATTCAGTCTTTTCTCTTCTCAATTCCTCGTATCTGGAATTTTAATAATTTATTTTCACTGATAAAACACTTAAATTCAGTGATTCCAATTGTTTGCAATACATACTTGAGGCCCACTCTTTGTGTAGTGGTAGTTAAATTCCTTCTGCTATCCTTGAGGGTTCTATGATTCCTGAATTTGTCTGCCAGCTCTCGCCAGAGTTTGAACAACCATAGGATATGAGAGCCTCAAATAGCCAGCATATAAATCGCAAACTGAAGGAGTGGGAATGAATGATATTTTTTTGGAGAATCAGCTCAGATATTAATTCAAACGAGCTGATTCATAAATACTTAACATGATAGTAAAGGGCCCTACACACCTACGAATTTGGCTCGCGGATTTGGCCTGTTTTGGCTCGGCTCGGGCGAAATCCGTGAGTGTGTAGGCTCATCCGGCCGGGCGTGTGTAGTTAACAAAAATCGAAATCACCTAAGCATCGAGATAGTAAAATTTTGATTTCACATTCGGATTCAGCACCCCCGAATTGGTTAAATAGTTCCTGCGAAAATAAAAACTGGATTATTTTACACCTATGAACATTTGGATGATTACCATTTCATAGCCCAATGAGTTACATCAAGCAAAGCCATCAATTCTGTGTTATTGGTTCGTTTACAGTCCCCATATACAGTCTTTCCCTATCTTATGCATTGTCGCAACTCAATGGCACCTAAAGACTGAACCATTGCACGGTTGATACTGCAACTCAGTGGAGTGATGGGGGAAGTTTTGGAATGCATAGATGACTCATTCACTGACACCACCCCCCATTCAATAATTATGTTCAGCAAAAAAAATGACACTGTTGTACTTTTTACAACAACACGATTGCCGGAAGTTGAATCAAATACTGACATTATAACGTGGCCCTCACTATTGTCATAGAGTAAAGATAAATATTTATAATAGATAATTTCTTTCATCTCTGCTATCATGTTAATTATTGATGAATCAGCTCTCACAAGCAGTATCTGAGCTGATCCTCCGAAAAAGTTATTGTAATTTTTTCAAAATTATGGAATTTATGAACATTTCATCTGGAACATTATTGAGCCAGATTATTATTATATATTCGAATAGCTTGAACGAAGATGTAATACAATTTTTAATACTTAATTTAAATAATCAGTTATTATTAATTTTCATAATAAGCACCATATGCAGAGTCGTTAGAAATATAATATCTTGTAAACTAGTATTCTTTGCTTCCAAGATATATCAAAATGCCAGATGGCAATGGAATAGTTCTGGTCAAGATTTTTTTTCATTAATATTATACAATAATAAATACACCATTCACTTATTAAACTTCTACCGCTTATTTTATTTTACTTAATTCATTCATTTAGCTATCAAGAAATAAAAATGATATAAAACTAAATAAAATCAAACTGAAAATAATCACCTTAATAATAATCTTGATTTGTAACCTTCAAGCATAAACAACACAATAAGCAGACAGCAGTTTTGTGATAAACAAGCGCCATGTTGTGACGTCATCCGACTGGAGGTTTGGAAGAACTGTTCACAGTTATTCTCTCCCCGTTGCCAATACATTAGTTGCATAGAAGCATACCACCCAAAAAGTGGTATGAGCAGCAGTGTGACTTAGGTGTGTGCCTCATAAAAGGAGCCATATTTGAAAGGGGTCTGGCAAACGACTCTGCAACGAACATCTATTTATGTACGAGATGTTAACTAATGGCTCTGTTACCTATGGGTGACTTTTGTCACGTTATTTTTTATA